>NW_004955504.1:6107090-6108546 GCF_000276665.1 Chinchilla lanigera | reverse complement strand
GGGTACTTTTCCAGAAGAACTAGAAATATTGTACCACAGCGATATATGTGCACCCAGGTTTATAGCTGCTCAATTTATAATAGCTAAATCATGGAAGCAACCCAAATACCCATCCACTGAGGAATGGATAAAAAAGATGTGGTATTTTTACATAATGGAATATTACTCAGATATGAAAAAGATAAACTTGAGGCTTTCATAGGTAAATGGGTGCAACTAGAGTCCATACTCATAAATGAAATAAATCTGACCCACATGTGTAAATACCATATTGTCTCACTAGTGTAGGAACCTGAAAGAGTAAATAAAATCTGAAAGTTATAATAGATATTGTGAAAGGGAAAGAAACTGTTCAAAGGGAGGGAACAACTGTAATGAGGGAAAAGAAAAAAGAAAGAAGGGAAAAAATATATATACACACACAGGGTAACTGAGAGAGTTATACTACCGACTTCTATTGCTTTATTGAAAGGAACAATTAATGTTTAATTGTTTAATCAAACTTAAATGCCTATATTTATTTGACTGAGTTTCCAATTTAAAGATAACAATACGTACAATATGTAATACAATATTTATTGTTAATTTTCTATCACCTTGTCTGAAACTCTGTATTGCTTCTGCTGTTTGGGTGTTGTTTTGTTTATGTCTGTTTGTTTGTTAATATGTTTTCATTCTTTATATTTAAAAATAAAAAAATAAGAAAGAGGTTGATGTGATGAATAAAGTTTTTGGCTTTTATTAAGTTTACTTTTTAAAATTCAAAGTTTTTATAACTCTTTTACCACTTTATTTTTCACATTGATCTGGCTAAAAGTACCTCTGTCATGTCTGGTGTTGTTTTATTTATTGACTCAAAATGGTACTTTCTTATTCTTTCTAAATTTTAAAAAATTTATTTTACCTTATAAAATGTGCATGAGATCACACAAGTTAAAATGTCAGGATTACTCATGCCCTATTTTTTATTATCCTCAATTGCAATAAACTGTGGATTTATTTCAGTTCAACCACAGAAATACATAGTGATAGGTGTTTGGGAATTGTGCTCAAAGCAGTGAATGAAAATATGAAAAAGCTACCATAATAGTGACACAGGCACCAAACACGAATCATTTACCTTTCTCATTTATCTGACTGCAGAAAATTACTCCATAAGATTTGACTAGATATCTTCATCAAAAAGGAAGGAAAATAAAACCTTGATACACTGCAATGCACATATTTCATTTCAAAGTTTTAATTTATTCTGGAGATTGATGACCTATTGTTTTTCCCTAAGTATTAATAAATCTGCTATGAAATGTATATGCAAAATTGCCTAGTTGTTATGGTTTATGTCTGTATGACCCCCACAAAGTCTCATGCAGTCATGGAGAGGGCTTCTAGAGTTTGTGATTGAGTCAGGGTCCAATGTTGGAATTACGTAATTGAGTGATACACTCACCCTGGGGAG
>NW_004955504.1:6052921-6106359 GCF_000276665.1 Chinchilla lanigera | reverse complement strand
TAAAACATATAAAGAATTTTTAAAAATAAGGCCCCCAAAATTCAAAGATCCAATCCTAAATTGGGCATCTGAGATGACTACACACTTCTCAGATGAAGAAATACAAATGGTAAATAAATACATGAAAAGATATTCAACATCAGCACACCTTAGTCTACACATGCAGCATGGAGATGCAGCTTTGGTGTGAGAAGGGGTGGGGCCTGGGACCCAAGAGCAGCCGTCAGCAGGACTGCTGATTTGAAGGAAGGCAATGTTTCTGTTTACATCCTGCCTCTAATACTCTTTAAGTACACCTAAGATTGTTTTGATGTTCTCGCTTGGCTTGGTGCCAATTATCCCAGCAACAGACTTGTCTTATGACACATTCAGAGAGAGCCTTTGAGGTTCAGTGGAGGGTACCGAGCCATGGGAAGTGCAATCAGATGCACACACAGTCCTGCAGTAGGCTTGCTCTGTTCTGTTATGACTGAGCAGACAAAGGAAGTACATTAATCCCCACAAAATGAAGAAGACATTTTAACAATTCCATCTAGTGTTAGAGTATGAACCAAACAAAAGTATATGTGTAAGGCTGAATGTAGTCCATATCTTACATTCCCCTAAAATCACCAAAAATCTTACAGGGAGTCAGAGCCAAACAAGGGACATCCACTTGAAGATGTTTTACTCAATAATGCTTTGGGAAGAAGGTAATTTGGGAGTTTAGTTCATAAAAGTCTTTCTCGATGCAAGAATTCAGGATACGGTGGGAAACGAACGATTCAGTTCATGCTTCAAGAAGGATATTTGCTTTTGATTCATCAGCAGACTGGGAAAATAACCACTAAGCTTTGTTCTGTGTGAGACAGGGTCTCATTACATAGTCAAGCCTGTACTGAAACTCAGAATCCCCCTGCCTCAGTCTTGAGTGTGCTAGGATTACAGACTTCTGTGATTATAGCCAGCTTCCACCAGAAAGCCTAACAGTCAGTCAAGAACATGGGTTCATTTCTTTTCATATCAAATAATGGGCTCTTACTTTAGGGTCTATTGATGGTTCTCGGTTTAGGATATATTTATGGTTATGGTTAAGGTTATGGTTACGGCTATGGTTAAGCCGACTAAGGTGCTCTGCTCTGTACTGGATCATTTTCCTGGGGTCAGTTCAAGGGGGGGCCCTGTGCAATTGCACAGATGTTCACACTCAGAGGGGTCACACACTTGGGGTCAGGCTCTGGTTTCACAGTTTTGAAATTCGTAATAATTTTATTTTTGAATATTTTTCCTTTATGAGAGTGAGTTTATCTCTAACTTTTTATGAAAAAACATTTGTAACAAAATAATAAGAAAATAATAACAGTCAATATACTGGATATCATCATTTAAAAGTAGTTATTCAGAGTATAAGACATAGACCATAAGACTCTCCTTACCAAGAAGAAAGGAAAAGGTAATAGCAGAGAAATAAGAGAAACTATTACTATAAATGAAATAAATATTATTTACCAATAAGGAACGCAGTAGAAGATAGAAAAATAAGAAGTAGGAGAAGTTCAAATAATTTCCCAAGTTACCTACTATGCTGTTTTAAAAATATTTCCAGATGCATGAACTTACATTTCCTAAGTCAAATCTAGTGGGCAAAGGAGCTTGTGCAGGTAGAACAGAGGGTCAGACGGGGACGGCGCTGTGAGTAGGCTGCTCTTCACTGCCTGCTTGCATGGAGTCCTCCTGATGCTCAGCAAGCGTAGAGCTCCTGCAGGACCGTGATCCTGGGAGCCCAGATAGGACCAACGTGAGCGCCACCTAAGCATGTGAGACTCCACCATGGCCCGGAAGCCCGGGAGGTCGTGCTCTGCTTCAGACTAGACCTGGCTTTGAAATAGAACTTGTTTCAAACACAGAAAGGTGATGGTATTGCAAAGGACACGACTTACCAAGGAGCCCTGTCGCATCTGTTTCTTTTTAAATTATGTTACATACCAATATCTGTCAATCAATTCTATCAAAACCAACGATGTACAAGGCAGGGGTCAGACGCGGTAATCGCGAGGTGGAGTAAGGCGAAAGTAGAGGAACCAGCTAAGAAGGACGCACATAGCGCAGTGGAAGAGAACAGGTAAAGTCAGGTGAGTCAGCCTTACATGGCTCCCATAAGAACAAAACGTACCTGCACACACAGAGGCGTTACAAAACAGGAATTGTGTGCGATTGGTGATGTTGAAAATGAATTAAATGCTTTTATATTTTTTCTTAAAACTATTATTGCAAGGTATGAATATAATGTGAAAGTTTTGCTAAATGATTTTGAATTTTAATTGGCTTTACTTAGGTTGACCTAAGTAACAAGTGCTACTATAAAGATGCTGCAAAAGAAAAAAAAGTTAAAAACTTTTCATCACACTGCTTTTAACTTTGCTTTTTTACTTGCTGTTTGATAATATATTTCTGTTTCTGACTTGGTCCTACAAGTTAGGAAGACAGACCTGAGTGAAAGTTCCTATTCTTTTGTACCCATTCTCTAATATTCTATGATATTCACAGCCTAGATGGTTAGCTTGTTTCTAGAATAAAAATAAGACCTAATTTTATTATTACATATGCCTTAAGATGCAGTTGTAAAGCACAATTAAGACATTACCTAATAATTGTACAATATTGTTGTGGTATATTTCTTTCCTGGAGAAAAGACTGATTAGAGGTGAATCCTTAAACTAGTCTCAGACACAAGAAAATCAGCATTCCTTAGCTCATCTGTTTAAGTTAGACAAAGTAGCCAAGCTAAGATAGTCATGTGATGTCTCTAACTGTGTTCAAGGTATAAATACTGTATGTCAGAGAAAGTAGGAAATGGGGCCATACCCCAGTCCTTCTCTTCATACTGCAGTTATGAGAAGAAGACTCAAAGAAGGACCAGAACAGAATCAAGCTTTGCTCCAAGGGCCCGGACTTCTGTTCTGTAGTGGAAGAAGATAGGTTTTCCAGGATCAGGGGAGAGGGAATGTGGGACTTGGACGGTGCTTTCATTTGTTCAGATGACGTATGGAAGACAGACTACCCTGCAAATTCTCTCTGAATGAGGAGGGGTCATATCATGTCCAGTGTGTCACTGGGCATGCTCACCATTACCAGGAGATGCACAGAAGGCATGAAAATTTGTGCCCGTATGTCCCAAGTTAGAAGGTTATAGGTTGTGTTATGCTATGTCTCTCCTTGTGGCCAGCAGTGTATATTTGATGCTAAAGAGGGACTAATTCATTAAAATATAAAAGTACATTGTGTAATAATAGGAACTGCTGTAAAATATAGAAATCCTACCACAGAACCCAAGCTGGAAAGTGATGGGACAGAAAAGCCCTGGGTCCATCCTGGCAGGATGTGGGTAAACCAAAAACAGTGGAACATGCAACAGACATGGGAGAACTCCTTCACTGGGAAGAGTCTCCCACCACAACAGGTCTCTATGGTGTATTTGAGAAAGCTAGAAAGCAGTTAGAAGGAACATAAACAGAAGGCAGTATTCGTCTAAAACATGTAATATGTGGTAAACAAGACAACATCATAAAATACTATTTCTATATATCACATATAAGCAAAATAAATACTACATTAAATGCTGCATGTGAAGACCTGTGTCCACAGGCATCCCTAGCGTATGGGAAAATATATCTAAGAGAGGAGCAAGGCAAGTTAAAAAGTAACAACATGGAGACATTATAAGTGCACTGCACAAAAGACTTTGCAGGCTGATTTAATACAGCAGCTTGCTTCTAAATAATAAAGGCATCCTCTTATGAAAGAACTATTGGAAATCTTGAAGAGAAAGAACATGGCCTGAGAAATCAAAATATGAAATCTAGTACTACTTAGTTATATGGAAATACTGCATTAGAGCCTCTGATGGGTAGTCAGATAAAGTTTCTCTGATTCTAATATGGACATTTCCTGCATGTTACTATAAGGGAAGCCATCACTGGTTATTTAAAATTACTATTTTCAAAGATAAGTTGCTCATGTTTTGAAAAGATATTTGTAAAGCTTTTTCAACTACTTTCCCTTGGGAATTGCTTTCCTGTAAAATTTCTTGACAAACCTAATGCATATAATCTTCCTCCTTTCACATACTTGTCAGTGCTCAAATCTTATTTCCCAATCACAAAAATTGTTTCTCTTTATAACTCATTTTTATCTTTTATTAAAATATCATCAGGAGTTTATTATTAGAAGCTTGCAATCAGTCACAAGATACTATTAAATTTTAATGACATGATTAAGTTCTGGAACACTTTTAAGTAAGTTTTTATTTTGAAATAATTTAAGACATTACAGTATGAAACAGTAATATACACAATTCATCTGTAACCTTCATCCTTCTGTCTATAAAAATAATCTCTTATGCAGTCACAACACATAGTCAAAATTTTAACAAGCTGGGCGTGGTGGCACATGCTTGCAATCTCAGTACTTGGGAGGCTGAGACAGGAGGATCATTGAGAGTTTGAGACCAGCCTGGGCTACAAAGTGAGCTCAAGGCCAGCCTGCACTGCATAGTGAGACCCTCTCTCAAAAAGACCAAAAAAAAACCAAAAAACAAAAAAAACGCTTAAAAACAATATTGGTGTACTACTAACATCAATCAGACCTTAGAAAACTATATGAGTGTAATGCCCTCATTTTTTTTCTTTGCAGGGAGGATAAACATCAGATTTTAGCATTTGTGTAGATCTTAGTACTCATCACTCTAACGAAGTCACACCTGTAGATCACCTCAAAGGAACTCCCTTAATTGTAGATCACCCTTAATTGCCACCGGCTTCCAGGACTCTGTGTCCTAACTGCTACTGTTCTCCATCTCTTCTTTGTCCCATGAAGAATGATACATAAATAGAATCTCACACCATGTAAGCCATCCCCCTGGGCGCCAGCCCACCATAATGCTCATGGGATATATTGTATTTGCGTACATCAGTGTAGCAGGTTGTTGTATACATCCTAGTGTATCAGTAATACTTATGTGATTCCAATTCTTTACTTGCCTGCAATGTTGACAACTGCTTTTAAGACTTCATAATATTCCAGCTGGAAGGCACTAGATCCTGCATTCATAGAACAGAGTCTTATGTAGATGATCATATGTACTTAGGCAAATCAAGCCTCATTCAACTCCAGGCTGAGTTCTCCTAGGAAAGAGAATCTTGCCTTTAAACATAGAAAAGGGGATAAATTTATATAATGAGCATTTATTGAGCGTACTTTATGTTCCAGTCACTGTAGCATGGAAATTTCTTCTTCTTTTATGAATTTTAAGAAGAGAAAGAAGAGGTGAGGGGGAGAGAGCAAGAGTGAGAGAGACTCATTTGTCTTATTATAAGGGCACTCACACCAAATGCCCCACCTTTCAATGCTATTATATGGGGAGTGATAATAGTATACAGCAGTAATTTAAAAATATTTATTAATATCAGCTGCATAATAAATTCAAGAAAATTGGTAAATTAATCAAAACTGCCTTAAAATAATGTCAAGAATAATGAAACCTAATAAATATCAGCACTTTAATTCAAGTATAAATATTATATATTAATCTCATTAAAAATAGATTACATTTCCAGACTTTGATGTAAGCTATTATTTAGTAGGACAGAAAGGTTAATTTAATTTTTAAAATGTGCCCTAAAAGTTGGTTAAGATAAAGACCCCCAAAAAGTATGGGTGCACTTAATAATAACAAATTTTCTATGTAATATAGAGATTTCAACTAAGCAGGATGCTTAGATATTCTGTACACATACTTTATTCTAACTTGGCCTGCTGGTGCTAAGCCACAGATTGTAGAGCAATCCATCCACTAGTTGTAAATTTGGCTTCCAGATGACTCTAACTTACTTAGGGTAAGATTGATGTTCTTTTCCCTCTATATATGTGTCACTATTTGACTTTCTTGTACCACTAACATTAAAATTTTATAAGCCAGCGAACAGGTAAATTGAAAATAGAAAGAAAAGTGCTCTAGAAAGCTATAAAATAGTAGCTGCATTAAGGAACATATGAATTTTCAAGATGGTTCCGGAAAAATTTCTTCTCTGAACATCTTTCTGTATCAGCTTATGTCCTTTTGATTTGAGCTAGCACAAGTGAAACACAAATAAATGAGCACATGGGGTAGCACACTCATTAAGATGAATGGTGTGTATCTGCTACTCCAAGAAGTTAATTGCCTAGGCATTGCTTGCTTAACCTTCCAAAAATACTGCCCTGTTCTGTATCTTTTATGTCTCCCTTTACTTTACTTTAACTCTCTTCCAGCCCTATTTGCCCTGTTTTCTTCAACTAAGCTGAGTGAGAGCTCTACCCATAGCTCTTGTCTCTGCATTTCCAGGTTCATATTCCAGTCTTTACTAGACCCTGATCCCTTCCCAATGGAGACCCTTGTAATAAAGGCTGCCGAGGCATCAGGAGCACTCATAAACAGCTCCTGATTTTAGCATCAGCTACTTCAACATTCCTCACCCTTATCCCTGGGTTCTATGTCACGCCATTCACTATCCTCCCCAGTTCCTCATTCTTTGCTTCTTCTCCACCAATAAATGTCAACACCCCAAAGTTTCAAAGTTCTATAGTGTCCTTGGTTCCTGTGCACTCTCAGTACCTCATCTCACACAGCTCCCTTGCTTTAATTATCCTCTGAATGTCAGTCTCTCAAAAGCGCAGTTAAGCAAATGTCCTGAACACCAGACCCATACTCACTTCCTTCTTGCCTATTTCTGTTCAGATACAAACTGTTTTTGTTCCACTGGAGATTTTCCCTAGTCACTAGCACAGCTCCTACCCCAGTCAGGATCCCTGTCTCTCCTTCTACTTTATAATGAATGGAATTATCATTGCTCCACTTACGTGAGGTAGATTCCCAGTGTGCTCTTCATCATGGGGCTCTGTGTTCCACACATCCCACAACTCCATCAGGCAGATTTCTCGCAAGAGCACCCTCATGTTGCTCAGTGCACAACCTGCACACTTACATGGGCTGCCGGTGCTCCCCTCCCTCATCACAGACATTCCAGCAATTGCCAAACACCTTTTGCTTTGCTCACTTCTATCCATTTTTCCCCATTCAACTCCTACTGGAGCCCTTGATCGCCTTTTTCCTGGACTGTGGATCAGCTTTCTTACCTAACTTTTGCCTCTCTTGCTACCCCTCAGGCTCAGTGGTCAGTGTACCATTTATAAACATGATTCTGTTACTTAACTTTCTTAGCACCCTCTCAGTACTAAGAAGAAATAGTACTTATAGATAATAAATAAAGCACCTGGCAGTCAAATATTCAAGATCTGGCCCCGCTTATCTCACTGTCAGGCATTTCTTCTGGGGTCAGGATCTGCAGACCTCCTTTTTCCTAGGGGCATCCTGCTGCATCTCACGTGCAGTCCTGGCCTACCCACACCCATTCCCTGGATCAGATCACAGCTTAGATGCCTCTACTACTGATCCCTGCTCTGACACAAGCAGTAGGTAGAATTTGCTCACCTTACCTTGTTCAGTGCCTGGCACCTCCCATTATAACATGGTGGAGCCTTATGGTGAGTACATGCCGCTATGGTTTGGATCTTGAATGTTCCCTAAAGGCCCGTGTTCTGACATCTTAGTTCCCGGTCTGTGGCACTATTAGGAGATGATGGACCATCCAGGTGGCCTAAAGGAAGGAAGTTAGGTCACTGGGTGTGGAGCTTTGAAGGGGATATTGGGCCCCAGATGTCCCTATTCCTCTCTCTTTGCTTCACAGCTGATGAGGTAAAAAGTCTTCCTCCACCATGCAAACCCACCATGTGGTATCATACACCATAAGTCCAAGGCAACAAGATCAAGCACCCATGGAGTGAAGCACCTGAAACTTTGAGCCCAAATAAATCCTTCCTACTTACAAGTTATTTATCTCAGGTACTTGGTTAGAGTAACAAAGGCTGAGTAATGCATGAGTGCCCTTGTCTTCTTGAAAAATACAGATTTTTTTCACTAGTATACCCATAGAATCCAACTTAACACTTCACATATAATGGGTAGGTTAGACATTGCTCCTGTTGATTCAATGTGTTACATCATTTCTTTAGAATCCCAAATATGTCTAACTTAAAATCTGGTGTGCGGTGCATGTCTGTAATCCTAGTACTCTAGGAGACTGAGGCAGGAGAATCTCAAGTTCAAGTCACAACTCAGTAATCTGTCAAGATTCAGTCTCTAAAAAGTAAAAGGTAGTATACACATACCAACACACACACTCAGAAATTCAAATTATGCAAAGGGTCATTTTCCAAATATTTTTCAGAATGCTTAAATTGTCTTTTCTTAGGAATGAGTGAATTCCAGAAGAATATCTTTAACAATTAAAAGGTTTCATTTTTTAGAAGTTAATTTTCACAACCTTCAAATGCAAGTCTGCAGTAATATTAACATTTTTGCTTTTGGATAGGAAAGTGTCACATTTCTGATGAAGATAAAGTGGTATCATTTTTCTATTTCCAAATGTGTTTTCCATTGAAATCTATGAGATTAAATTTCCCAAAGGAAAGAAAATCTTGATTCATAAGAGAAAGGGCTCATCATTTACAGACTTTGTGAATTTTAATATGTTTTCACTGTAGACAGTAGACATGTAATATTATGGTGACAGAGATGGCATATTATTCAGGCTTTGTTCATTTTCATGTCCAAAGGGAATTGTTTGTAGTTTATGACATCTCCTCTCTCTTACTTTTTTCATAGATCATGTCTAGGATTTCTAACTGACCAGTATAAAACTGCACAATTGCTGAGTAAAAGAGTTTAACAGAGAAATAGTGTGGCTGCCTTAAAATATAATAAAACTTTTCTCAAATTGTAGGGGATGGCGACTCTTAGCATATCATTTTAAGATAGAATAATTCTAGTATTAATGCAAGCCTCAAAATGTGTCTTGAGAAACATCTTGGAGGGGTTGTAAAAAGTTAATTTTGCAGTCCTGACTTAGCCCTGGAAAGCTTCTCCAAAGACAAAGAACACCCAGGCCTAGATAACCACCTATGACCCCGCCTGGGTTGTTTCATCCCTTCCCTGGCCCTAGATAAACGTTGTAACCATAAAGGCAATGTAGGTTATCTAAAGAGGGACATATAGAACAGAGTACAGAAAGTATGTATCATTGTGGTTGGGCTCGTGACCAGAGCCTGACCCAGTCACATGGCACAAAACAAGGTGTGGCCAGGGTTACAACATTGCAATGTGTTACCATGGGAACCAAAACTGTATATAAGGTGGGAACAAAGGTAGGCAGGGGCCCCATGTTCCTGACCTGCTAGTCGGGGATGTGTGGTAACCAGCCTAAAATTAACAAACTCTGTTTGCCCTAAATAGAGTTCTTCAGTCTTCTGTGGAATTCAGCCCATTTGCCATTACAAAATCAGAGTGCTTCCTCCCAGATTCTTGGGTAATTATTGTGAGGTAGATTTGTGAGCCAAGATGAGAGTGCATAACATGTTGTGTAAACTAAATATATTGATGCCTTAGTTTGGTTCTAACATCATTTTATCTCACCTACTTTAATGAACCTTCTTTGACGGTCACACGTCATAGGGTAATTTAGTTCATGTCAGTCCAGGCTCTGATATTGTGCAGTGAAGGTAGGTTAGCACAGTCTGCAGCTCTGAGTTTAGGGACGTAGGTAATCATCAGGCAGAGACACCAGCCCTGCACTACCGTGTTGTAGATCAACTGTGCAGACCTTTTACAGACGATCCACTAGAAAGAGTGGACTGTGGATGCAGTGCTAAGCCCGGGGCTGTATTGCATCAGGATAACTGAAACTGGCTTACAAATTCCTTAAACAGGGAGATATTTGGGGCTGGAACAAAGAAGAAAAAGCTTGTGAAAGAGGAGACTTTTCAATCTGCTATATTTGACTTAAGTCTCTAAGAACAACACATTTTCAGGCACCTGCTTTGGTGTATGAGCACAGCTGCAGCAAAACCAGGAGATTCCAACCTGGGTGTGGAGGGTGGGTACAGAATCAGTAGAGGAGTGGGAATACTTGGTGGAATAATATTCAAACTTTGATGTCCTGACATTTCTAGCAACATGGATGATGTTGAGGGCGTTATGTTGAGAGAAACAAGCCAGGCCTAAGAAGACAAAGACCACACAGAGCCACTCCCATGCACACTCTGAGAAGGAGATGGAGGGAGGGAGGAGAGGAGTAGGGTAAGAAATAAAAAAAGTTAGAAGGGGTTCTGCACACACATCAACCCACCAAGATGGATGAGATTGCCATGCACTGCAAACAGGTATGAATGAAAATAAAAATTTAAACACTTATTCGAATAGCCAAAATGCACTGGTATAAAGGATGTAAAAAAACCCAGAAGAAATGGAGAATAGACCAGTCACCAAAGGATGACCAAGGAGCAATAGGGAAAGACTGGTCAAAGGATCAATAACTACTCTTAGACATAGAGCAAATTTCAAGAAATGTACTTTACAGCAAGGAAATCTCCCTTTGTAAGTTATTTTCTTATCATCCTTCACCTCAGCTCTTTTGATAAGAATATTTAAAATGAGAGTTAGTAGTGCTGTTTTTATTAATATGTATATACATGTTGAAATTAATATTTCAGATATCACTTTTTAATTCTAAGCTTGCTTTTAGGATAAATCTATGTTTATATGCAGACAATGTGCAAGTGTGGACTATTTTTAATATTTCACTTTTTATTGATCAATTTAGGTTTTTTTAGTTTTCATTATTTCAAACAATGCTGGAATAAACTTTGGTCCAATGCCTTTTTGCTTTTTGAGTGCACTTGAGACTTCCAGAGAGTGACAAGATATCCAAGACTGGGGCTGCATTATGGAGTTATGCCTCCTGCAGGCCGTGCCCTGTTATTAATGGCCCTGCCCACCCCCCTGTACACAGTGAATTGTTTACTCAGCACAAGCACATTTTTAAAGTAATAATGCATAGCAGGAATTTGGTTTTATATCCACAGTTTTCTTTAACTGATACACAAAAGTGCAAAAATTATCAACACTAATGATACCATATGATATTTTGGTACATGTGTACACACTATATAGTGTTTAAGTCAGGTTAAACATATCTATTTTCTCAAGTATTCACCTTTTGTTATGGTGAATGATTTCAAAATCTTTTCTTCTAGATTTTAAAATCATAGTACAACATGGTTTCCTATAGGCAGCCTCGTGTGCACCAGCATCCCAGAACTTCTTACTATTCTGTAACTGCGTCTTAGTTGCAGTGAATTTTACTGATCATGGTGAAAATATTAGGGAGTAACCACGGGGTTTTAAATTAAAAATATACTCCAATTTATTGAAATTTCTCTTCGAAATTACTTCACTGGGCTCACAGTAAAGCTTTTTGTTTACACACTGTGTTGATAATAAATGGTGAATCTAATTTTTTAAGTTTATCAATAAGGACACAAGTGTCATTTGAATTTTTAATATATGGGCATCTATTCGTTAGCAAGCACATGAAGAGAGACTTTAATTTCTTGTTAGCTTTTTTTCTCTGATTCACTGACAATGTATCTACTTTTCATGTATATTTTTCCACACTGATTTTAGGAGTTTATGAGATATTTTGAGAGTATTTATTGGTTAAGTAAAAAATATATAAACTTTAGATTGACCACTTGTGGTAATGTTCTTAATTATAATGTAGCCAAATCTATGAAGATTTCCATTTTGGAGATCTTTACCCCAATATTTTTGCAAAGAAAAAAAATATACAGCATGAAGATAAAGGGAAAAAGGCCAGCAATGTCATTTTCAGCAGGAGATTTTTAGATATACATATAAAACCTGAATAAGCGGGCTGGGGATTTAGCTCAGCGGCAAAGCGCCTGCCTGGCAAGTGCAAGGTCGTGAGTTCGGTTCCCGGTACCGGAAAAAAACAAAAACAAAAACAAAAACAAAAAAAACCCTGAATAAGCAACAGAAAGACTAATTTTAAAATGTGACTGCAGTGCCTAAATACATCTATAATAATTCAGAAAATGTCAGTAGAAAATACAATAAGATAATGTTTGCATATTACACATAGCAATTATCCTAGGTGTGATAGCTAATCAAAGTGTAAATTTTAAGTCAGTTGAGTGAAAAAAGACAAAGTAAGTGATACATCAATTTAATATTATTAACACATCCACATCCCCTATTATAGTATCTTATGACTGTAACAGGTACCTAAAAGACTTGTGAAAAATTAAACAATTTTCAACTTTATATTATGATACACAATTCCTTAGATATATAAATCAATTCTGAAAAAGAAAGAACTTTTTTACACTGTATAAAATATGATATTACAACATTAACTTCTAAGACTCTTCAAAATGTAGAGAAATGGGTGCTTATGAATGAAGAGTATCTAGATTGCAGACCACACCAGGATGGACACCAGGATGGATACCATGACAGTAGCCTACACGTTGGAGACACTTGTTTAGCACATAGAGAAATAAAATCAGAGTAGTATCTTAGTTTAAACTTCTTAGGAAAGCCTTAAGGTTGATTACACTACATGAATATAAAAGGCAAAACTATGAAATGCCTTTGATCTCAGAACATATTAGCTGATAGCTTATGAGAATGTTGCTTATCTTGTCCTTCACTGAGAATACTGGCTTAGACATATTTGATTTCCATCAGATCAAGTCAAGAAGTTTAGTCTAATTCCACTGAATGAAGCAACATCAAAGGAAGCCCTCCTGGCCTCTGCCTTTCTTGTGCCTGATGTGG
This sequence comes from Chinchilla lanigera, assembly GCF_000276665.1. Lineage (NCBI taxonomy): Eukaryota > Metazoa > Chordata > Mammalia > Rodentia > Chinchillidae > Chinchilla > Chinchilla lanigera. The sequence continues at coordinate 6,093,587 of NW_004955504.1, read as the reverse complement.
ATTCACTCTCTCCACAGCTTTGTTGATGCACTTCGAACATTCCAGAATGTTCCACATCACTTTCTTCAGACATCTTTCTGTCTACTAGGATAGAGCTTCTTCACCACAATTTTACTTCCCAGAATTCCTTTGGCAGATGCTCAGGGTACTTTGGTTGCCACGACAAAGAAGGGAGAGTCTAAGAACAGTCACTAGTTGGAGGAGAGCGATATCGCCAAATGTTCTACAGTGCACGGATGATTTTCCACACCACCATCGTTATTGTCTGGCCTAAAATATCAAGAGTGCTAAGTCTGTGTACTCCACAATGGACAAAGAGCCCCTTGTGGGCACAGGTTGTGGCGTCCAGACTTTCACCCCTGTTAGCCATTGCGGGAGTTAAGACAGTTGAAACACAAGTGTATTTGATTGAAGAAATTACCCACTCCGTGGGATTATTACTGACGGTGGAATGCAAAAATTGTTTTCCTCATTTTTTTACTCCCCTCACAGGACCTGCTGCTACAATCACACAAAACTTCAGTCTCAGATGGATTTGGGTGAAGCACATTGCTAGTTTTCACTGATCGGTTTCTGTAACACTGTCATTTTATTAGGACATCTGTTAATGTTAACATCCTAGTAAATGACAGGAGAACCTTTGTGAAGTGCAAGTGAATTTAGAATGCAATTTTCATATAACAATCTTACAGTCAAATAAAATATTAATACCTTGTACAGCTCTAAATATGCACTACAAAAAGCTGGACTCAAGATATATCTATACAGCAAAGTAATCTAGTTATTTCATAGGTTTAGTTATTCAAAGCTGATATTTAAATCTCCCCAATAATTTCTTTATCAGAGTTTATTTTTCAGGGCATTACCTATATTAAATATAAGAAACAGATACTAAAAATCATTTTCACATCTTCTTACAGAGGGAGGTAAGGACACATTTGAGATACAAAATGCAAAGTGGAAGTTTATTTTTACATGCAGAATTTCCAGTCGTTTATGCAAACAAAGATGTTTTTCTACAAGCTTTTCTCTCCCTGCATGGTAAGTGGTGACAGCTTTCCTAATGGCTTGAAAGCAGTCTTTGTGGTTCAATTACTCAATGATTGGTTTTACTATGATAATGACAAGAACACCAAGGCTACTAGTTAGCTATCAACTCTTATTATTTTCAGATGTAAAGGTTCTTTTTAGCAGCACTCATTTAGAAACCAGCAACCCTTTACACTCTCATGATTGTCTGAGTACTTTACCACTGTCAGAAGCAGTCTCCTGTCTATGGAATAAATGTGACAGATGACACAGGCCAATTTTACTCATGGGGAGGGATGAGAGACACAAGTAAGCATCTTTAAATCATCCCTTTAAAGACAAAATTCCCATAGTTTTCTTTTTCACTTATTTTCGGAGACAGTACCTTGAGGATTGTATTAGATTTCCCAAGAGAGAGAGTTTGGGGAAAAGACATAGTGCCCATGCTCACACCTGTGACCCCTTCAAGGCAGCTCCATCTCATGGTTCCAATACCTGCCAATAACATCGTAAGATTATTATCTCATCAATAGACCACTCCACGGATCAATTACAGCCTTCATCTTCCCCAAATCCCATCAGCAACCAAGCTTTCAACACAACGAGATTTGTGGGACAAATCATACCCAAGCCATAAATTTTTTATCAAATCCAAGCTTCATCTTCATGATGTAATAAACATTTAATACCCAAGCTTAGGAATAAAAGGATGAACAGATGTACCAAGTAATAAAAGTAATTGTCCATACTCTGACCAGAGTAAAATAATTGTGCCACAGAATGAAGGCCCGCATCATGGTAGCCAAGCCCTGCCTCCACGTGGAGCCCATGCTTCCTATTTTTTTGATTGCAGATGGCAATCAAAGCCCCTTTCCCAAGCATCCCACACTGCTTGAAGCAAATCAGTCCACCAGATCACATCCAGATGGGGTGGCTCAGAGGAGGCCTTAGGATGTCTTTGTGAAACTCACCAAGATAAAATGTGATATAAAAAAGAAGGAGCTCACTCTGCCCCCACAGTGCTCACCTACTTGGGTAAGCAGCACCAACATCCTGCTGGGAAAATATGAGCAAAAGTTCAAGACTTGACCCTGATCATGGAGGAATGAATTCACTGGAGTCATAAAACTCTACGCATACAGCTATTATTTTCACACCAAGCCAGACAATTTCTTAATTCCCTAAGCAATTTGCACATTTCTTCACTGAAATACCCTGAGTGGTTGTCAAGAATAAGATTTGCTAAAATTGTATATTTTGCATTCCTCTTAGCTCAAGATTAGAAACATATGTTCACCACCTCCACATATGACAAGTTCAGCATAAATTGTTTTCTTCATCTTATTCAGAGAAGAGCAGTCAAAAAAGGTATCATTTCAAACTTGACTGCCAAAAATTAAGATATGCATGACCTAATTTATTAATTGTGTTTCTTTACAAACTAGCAAATGAGCTCAATTAACTGAAATGCAGTGAGGCATCTTAATGCTGTTTCAGTGAGTCCTTCAGGTAGGAGATGCTAATGACATCATGAAAGTTGTGGAGGCAACAGGACAAGCATAGCAGAGTTGCCAACTCCATGACTTTGTGTGAAGCAGGAACTATTGATAAGATCTGGTGTAGAGGATGGTGACTCAGCATATCATTTTAAGATAGAATAATTCTAGTCAGTGCAAGCCTCAAAATGTGTCTTGAGAAACATCCCGGAGGGATTGTAAAAAGTTAACTTTGCAGTCCTGACTTAGCCCTGGAATGCTTCTGCAAAGACAAAGAACACCCAGGCCCAGATAACCACCTATGACCCTGCCTGGGTTGTTTCATCCCATCCCTGGCCCTAGATAAACATTGTAACCATAAAGGAAATGTATGGTTATCTAAGGGGAACATGTAGAGCAGAGTATAAAAAGTATAAGTCATTGTGGTTGGGCTCATGACTGGAGCCTGACCTGGTTATGTGGCACAAGAAAAACAAGGTGTGGCCAGGGCTACAACATTCCAACCTGTTACCATGGAAACCAAAACAGTATGTAAGGTGGGAACAAAGGCAGGCCCACGCCCACTTTCCTGACTTGCCAGTCAGGGATGAAGGGTGGCGAGCCTCAAATTAATAAAACTCTCTTTGTTCTCAGTAGAATCCTTTGGTTTCTTGTGGAATGTAACCTGATTTTTGCCGTTACACTGGAACTTTTCATTTCCATGGTTCTTCCTTTTATGAGGCTGTGCCTACAGTCAAGAATAATTACCTTCTGAAGACTGTGTCCAAGATAGTCCATGGAAATATGGATTAGGTGACATAAGATCACGTTCATTTCAGAGAGTGGGCACTGGGTATTAAGTGTGGTACCGGGTTGTTCTCCACAGAGATGGGAAGTCAGTAACAAGGAAGATTATCAAAAGACTCAGATGTCACTGAGAGGCATTTAATAAGATGTGTGGCCACATCCTGCTCTGAATATGGTACTGTAGGTCAGCAGTTGTCTTTACCGAAATCTGGAACTCAAATGGCAAAAATGATGAGTAGTACAGTGATAACTGCTGTGCGTGAGCTGAGAAGAGGCGAAAGTGAAGCCACAGTAGGAACGAAGTTCTCTCTCCTCCTCTCTCATTTATCCATATATAATTTCTCTAGTGCTCACAAGAACTCTTTCAGAAAAAGATTCCTTTTGTTCTTATTAGTCCATGTCTGCAGTGCCTAAGTTTCCATTCCTTGAGCAGAGCTCCTGCACGTCCACCACACATCATTCCTCTTATCGTCCCCTCCCCTCCCCTCCTACTCCGCTCCATCTCTTGATCGTCTTTTCATTTGGAACTGTTTCATTTCATTTTATTTTAAAGAAAGTAAAAAACAATAACAAAGTATCAACATAGGCAAAAACAAGACAAAGCAAAAACAATAAAAGTGATGCAAGGTTTCAAAACAAAATGATTGGAATTAACAGTGGTTGTTACATTGTGTGTTCTTATCTTCAATGAAGTTGCTCATGTTACCAGATGTAAGGATGCAGGATTGATCAAACCATTAAAGAGAATAAAACATAGTTTAAAAATTAGAAACAACACAGAGCTTCATTAAACAAGATGGTAGGAATTCACCAATGGTTGTTATATTACATATTGTTGTCTTCAAGTTAGGTATTCAGATTACCAGACATAATAAACCATTAGACATCAACAGTACAATTATCCTATCTATATATCTATTATCTATCTATCTGTCTATCTATCTATCTACCTACCTATTTACTTTTTTTCCCTATTGTCTCCCTAGGGTAAGAACCTGAAAGAGTAAATAAAACCCAAAATACACAATGGATATTATGAAAGGGAAAGAAATTGCTCAAAAGAAGGAACAACTGGGAAAAGGGAAAGGAGAAAAGATTTAAACTATTTCTATATCTTAATTTTACATATAAACTGAGGCTCAGAACGATAGCATTCTTCACATGAGATTGTGCAGTTAGGGACAGAGATAGAATTTAAACAAGCAACCAAATGAGAATCAGAAAGACAGGTAAACCGGAATGTGGAACAGCACACAGCACAGAAACAGCGCTTAACGAATAACAGTAACTGAACACATTTTAACTCAGGGTTTTCCTACTGAGCCACACACCCAGCTGTTTTTAAATGCTTTACAGTTATAGTCAGGGTCTCAGGTCTGCCTGAGTTGCAAAGCTGTCCTGGATGAGCTGGAATTTGGAATCCTCTTGCCTCAGCTTTCCAGAGCTCTAGGACTGGAGACATGTGCGACTCTGACAATGAACTCTGTACTCTATCCGGCACACGTATTTGCCTCGCCAGGCCACACTTTCTAGGGAAGGGCTTCCTCCTGCTGTGGCACAATGGGGGCTGCCATTGCCCTGTGACAGAGGTCAGGTATCTGCTTAAAGAGTCCACATTCTGACCAGCACCATGCTAGGATGAGAAGATAGTAGGGAATATGGACCAAAGCAGTGCACGGCCCCATTCTGCATCTACAAGTAGACGGACCTCAGCCGCAGGACCCGTCCTTACTGTGTACATGGCACGTGGGGAAACCAGGCAGGTTGCTGGTGCTGGTACTGATGCTAGGGCATAAAATCAGCCCATCCCCATCCCTGGCGCTTCTATCTCACCCATGCGTGCACTGGGCTTTTTCAGAGCAGCTCTCCAGGCGAACTTGTTTTGTTAAACACAAAACTCAGTAGTTTCTGATACATTCAGGACGTGTCCCCTGTTAGCTCCTGACCTGTGGCTTTCCATTTTAATACTAATATTAACAATCATCATTGTAACTGAATGAAGTGATACCAAAAATCATTAGAACTTGCTATAGTATAGTCAGTAAGAGAATAATATTTGGAGTCACACTGCTTAATTCAAACGCAGCTGTAATATTTAATAACGATTTGACCATAGACAAATTAGTTAAGCTTCAGCCCCTGAGAGTCTTGCCGGTAAGAGAGGAGGAACAAGGGCACATACTTCAAAGGCTCGGAATAAAGTCTGGATTAGGTAATCTTTGATGAATTCCTTAAAACTTTATCTCAAACCTCACACACAGAGCAAGTACTTTCCAATTATGACCTCTGAATCGCTGTGTTCTGACTCAAAAAACTTAAAGTCAGGAAATTTATCTTCTCTTGTAGAAGAATGCAAGAAGAATGCAAGAATATAGCAGTTCAATATGGAAAAAAATCAAATTGACAACTATGAGTTGAATAAAAGAGCAAGTGGCCCAAATTAGAGTGAGGCAGTAGTGTGTGCATGTGGAGTCAGCCTCCAGGGGAAGACAGGACCTAAATTCAACAGCTGTAATGAGTAGAGTGGGGAGGAAGACATTAGCGATATGGTAAATAGGACATGATTTTTGCAAAAATAATCAAACAAAAAAGGCAGCAGGAACCCATCCACACACACAGAACACAAGATAATGCAAAACCAAACATTTAAAAATCAAAACCTGATTTAATTTTTAATAACTAATGTGCACTTTCTTAGTTACTTTTGTCTCATTGCTGAGAAAAAATACCCAACACCCAAAATTAAGGAAGAAAAGGCTTATTTAGCTCACAGTTTGTGGAGATTTCAGTCCATACTCAGTTGATTTCAAAGCAGGGTGGCCTTGCCTTGCAGAAGACAGCAAAAGCAACAAAAGCAAAAGGGAGGAATGGTGACAAGCAGCCACTTTCCCTCCCTTACACTGTATGTAAACTATCCACGCCAGGGCAGGTGTAGCCCTCACACCCATAATCCCAACACTGGACCATGGATCAATCGTATGCTCTAGAAACCCACCCCATAACTGCATGAGGCTTTGGGGGGACATCCAGACACAAACTGTAACATGTACCAAATAGTGCTAATTCTCTCGTGGAAGGTCCTTGATATTACAAGTTAAGAGTAATCAGTAAAAACTAGTTTCCAAACATCAAAATGTGTACGCAGTAGCTATTTTCTTCAAAGTTTAGGAATAACATATAGAAAAAATTCGAAGACAATTACAGTTATTAGTACATTTAAGTTTTAGAAATCTTAGAGCTATGAATAATGTCAGAATGTACCATTAGAGCAAAGACTGTAAAAATTAGGGAAGCTAATATTCTGATCCAAAGTCCTAGTGGATTGGAGGTACTGTGTCTTATGAATAGAATAGTAGTGAAGAGGAAAATATGTAAGTACTATCAGAAGGAAACAAAAATACGAACTTCAAAGATGAACAGGAGAACAAGTTGGAGATGTTTGTGGAAGATCATCTTTGATTAAGTTTCCCTTGCCATTGCAATTAAATAAACCCCCATACAGAGAGAGGATGACAAGATTAACCTTTTCATGGCTCTGTCCTTTGATGGGTGAATGTTGAAATACAGCACAACTGTACTATGGCATATCACTCAGCAGAAATATGTGACATACTATTGATACAGACAACCACCTGGATAAACGTCTGGAGAACTACAGAGGGTGATAACTGCAGTGAAGGATTAAATTTAAGGAAGTTATACAAATAAAAGATGCTTTATCATTGATCTCCTTCAAAATTCTCCCCCTCACTTCAGACACAATTATCCCATTGTTCTTGCCACTTTCTGAAGCAGCTCTGGAAGCCCCCTTTGTGAGTGTCTGTAGGTATACTATTATGGATTCCTTACTGTTCTGATTTGGTTGGAAACGTTTATCTTTTATTTCATTTTGATCTTTTGGTGGAGCCAGAAGTCATGTAGTGCAGGATCTGGTAAATGACAAGGCTAACGAGACACCACAATGTTTTTATTTGACAGAATTGTTGTAAGGATCTTGAATCAAATCAGCACACAATGCTATCCATGAAAAGACACTCATGAGAGAGGACTTCTATAGCTGCTCTGGAAAGTGGCAGGTATGACATGATAAGTGTGCTGAAAGTAAGAGGGAGTATTTTGAGAGGAGTTTATGGCAATATCTTTCACTGTAACAATTTAATTTTTTTAAAAAATTGACATTCACTATATTTTTTATTGTACCTTGTATGGAAGGGAGAAAAAATAGTCAGTCCCCAAATCCTGCATATGTAAGGATTCCACTTCTATAGAATTCTGAAAAGAACAAAAATGATGGAAATGGAGAACAGGGCTAATGAGGGGTTGGAGGCAGGAGGCAAGCGTTAGAGGCTGAAAGGATGTTGTGCGAGACCTCATGACGCTTCAGCATCTTGCCTGAGTCAGGATAGTACCCTCATTATAACTGTGCTATGGCATTGGAAATGCTTCTTTAAGGAGGTACAGACACTGGTTCAAAATAAACTAAACAGAAAATTACATATGAGGCCTCTTGGCAAAGCATAGCCAAGTTATTATTGCTGGAACAATGTCTGTTTACATTTTATATCTTTTTTTCCAATGTTTATCATTTAGTTAAGTAAAAAAAGAATGAATTAAATTGAGTATATAACTGTTTTGTGGTTTTTTTTTTGCTTCAGGTCTATAGAGCATCTTCAGTAAAAATAAATTTATTAGTTCTTTATGAGGATAAGCAAAATATCCAATAAAAACTTAATTATTGAAACTGTGTGCGTGCAAGACAGTATCCTAAAGGTAAAAGATAAAAACATTCTAAATCCCTCTTCTACTCTTTTCAGGATAGCTTGGGTAAATTAATTAAGCCAGAAGTCATAGCAGGCAAAGTCCTTTCCTCATTATTATGTTTTACCCACTGTCCTTTTGTGATTGTCACTGAAAGACCTTGAAATCTAAAAGAGTCACTAATTATTTTGCACCTTTACCCCTTACTGTTCAAAGCAGCACATGATGTTTTGACTCTGAGACCCTATTAATGCAGAGCTGATTAAAGTTACACAATGAAAAAAGTATAAGAACAAAGATTTCTGTGCTCAGAGTAAAGATGAATAAATAATGGTGTCACCATTAAATAAATGGTTTGAGGCTAGTGGGAGCATATTATTATTGATATCAACAATACAAACTACAAACATATATTAATATTATATAACAGATAGGGGCCCTGATCAAATAGGCATATGAAGTTGCAAGTGAACACAGGAAAGTCTGTTGTACCATGCACAAGAGATCACTTATAAATTACGGATGCTGATTCACAAAAGAAATGGGAAGGAGAGAAAGCCACAGTCTACCACCCGATTAAATGTGGAAAACAAAATATTAACAAGCGGAGTCAACAAATTCGAAACAAGATATTAGCAATCTGAGTCAGAAAGGTACAAATAAACAGAAATTAAAACTTATATGGCCAATTTGGACTTTTCTTAGGAATTTAGGTTTAGTCTAACGGTTTAAAAAATGTGACTCTCACCAAAGAGGGTTTCTAGGACTGCTTTAGAAAGAGGCCAGAAGGATGGGACATATGTACTGGGCATATGTACTGGGGAAGCACTTTAAGGGGGTTTTGACCACAGATCTTGTGCACAAATTTGTAAATATGCACATACAAATATATAAATACATATGTATCATTTCCATACAGACTAGGAATACTGTCTTCAAAAGCCTGGAAGGTTATCCACTGTACTTTACATTTCTACCTTTCAGGAGTCTGGAATTTGAAAGAAGGTTGGCCCATGGGATGGATATGGCATCACAACTTCCAATATAGTTGTAGGGTAGTACAGCCATTCTTTGCAGATGACAAGGAACTTCATCGTAGAATTTAAGTGTAAAAGTGTAGTAAAACATTTTAATTTCTTTACACTTTAAATACAATTTAAATATTGTGGTTTCTCTTGAGGTTGTATAAATCTTTTGCCTTTTAAATGCAGTTTAACATTTGGTAAAGAGACATAGAATTTGTGGGTCAAAAGATAAGTATATTCTTCATGCCTGCAAATATAGCCAAGTTGTCCTTGGAAGCATGGACCAGTTTATCCTTTTAAGAATGACAGTACCTGTTTCCCTACATTGTCAACAAAACTGGACATGAAATTCTTCTAGTTTTCATTTGGCAAATCATGTGGGGAAAATGATACCCTTTGCCTGAATTCCAGACAGCCAGTCCTCAGGGAGAAGGTTGGATCCCTTTTGCACTTTGGGTTCTGAAGTTTCCTTTTCTCTAGATTCCCTGTTTTCACCCTTGGTCCTCCTGGCCTATCAGATTTTTATGGCTTTAAAAATCTATTTGTATGTTTTTAATATACTGAATATATTAATCCTTTTCCTTTATGCATGCTGCAAACATTTGCAGTGTCTTCTCACATTTTAATTTTGTCCTGATTTTGTCACATTTAAACATGTTTTTATGCTGTTAAATTGCCTTGCTTCCTTTATGATTTCACTGTGAAAGGAAAAATGTTCCTTTGCATTTTGGTTTTCAGGATCTTTTTAAATTCAAGGCCCAAAATAAATTCCCTTCATTGTATTACATTTACAGCTCTTTTTTTCGTGTTTATCACTTAGGTATTTGTGGAATTTATATTTGTGATTCTTTTGTTCATTACTGATTTGAAATACCACCTTTATTACAAATGTTTTTACTATTCTGCTAAAAGATTTTCCTATTCTCTTTTAATATTGTCTGATATGTTTCAGGACTAACTTGCCTATTTCTATATCAAGATGACAGTGTTTTAGTTACACTGGGTGTATATAGTATATCTTGCTACTTGATATGACAAGTTCCCCTTCTGTGATTTACATATATCATTATTATTGGAGTTTTCTTTGAGATGATTCCATAATTATGTTACTGGGATAAATACAAGAGGTTGTTGTAAAAAAAAATTTGGCAAAATTTATTGATCTTATAATCATGGTGGGATTACTTGTTTTCACACTTGAATCCGCCTACATGAGAAGACCAAATATCTTTCTATCTGTTTTCAGTGCAGGTAGTTTTTACATTGTTTAGTATTTCTAACAAAAACAGTCAACACTTCCTGTCTAAACTTTCTTTTAGATATTTTCCAGTATGTAGATAAGTATTGTTATAGTTTTTGTCTACCTGTCCCCTCAAAGCCTCATGCAGTCATGGGGTGGGCTTCTAGAGTTCATGATTTATTCATGGCCCAGTGCTGGGATTATGGGTGTGAGTGCTACACCCGCCCTGGGGTGGGTAGTTTGCATATGATGTAAGGGAGGGAAAGCGGCTGCTTGCTGCCATTCCTCCTTTTCTGCTCTTGTTGCTTTTGTTGTTTTCTGCCAACATGAACTGTTGCCTTCTGCCATGTGCCACCCTGCCTTGGAGCCAAGCAACTATACATTGAAACCTTCACAAACTATGAACTAAACAAACCTTTTATCCCTAAATTTTGGACCTCAGGTATTTTGTCTCCACAACAAGAGAAAAGTAACCAAGATGGGTATGGTCATAGACTTGTTTCCTGCCTATGATAATACAGCAGTGCCTTGGTTCACGAACTTTCCAAGATTCTGGTCGCAAACCAGATTGGACGAGAACTGAATCACATTTCCCTATAAGATGAACACTGAGCCTAACAACTGAATTTGATTCAGTGCTTGTCCAATTCAGTTTGCGACCAAAATCATGGAAATAACTAAGTTCATAAACAGAGGTACCACTGTGTCTGAGTCATCATTTATTACAGAATATGCTTCTACTTTCAACTCATGCTCACCCACATTTGCCAACCTTGGTTCTGAGTCTCTGGGGGAGAATAGCAAACTCACGGCTGTAGGTCGCAGGCACTTGACTATGTAGGAAACTACTGAAATGTAGGCCGAAAGTCTCCTGCTACTCTCTTCTAAATTACAGGGCACTAATTTCATACACATGTGGCTTAGACTGAAGCTGAAGGATGAGAGGGTGCTATTTGGGCACCAAAGGCATTTCACTTCCTTTTGAAATGAGCAGCTCTTTTGAAACACTGTGTTCTTTGGTTACACATAAACCATGTGGATGCCTCAAAGAATATCCTGCCATATTCTTAATTTCCTTTATTTTTTTGTACGTATACTGCACTATATGAAGTCCTCCTGTGCTTGGTTTTTCTTTCCTCGGTATTGTTAGAAGGCTCTAACTCACACTGTTGTTTACAGCTATGTTAATTTCTTCTTCAGGATTGTTAAATTCTACATGATGTGAATCCATCATGCTGTAAATCTGGTGCGTTCAAGTCTCCTCTTACAAACAGTCCCTTGAATATTCTTAATTACTAGTAAGATGAGCCAAAGCTTAAGTGAGTGCAATTTCAGGGCCATAAAGTATATGAATTTTTAACTTTGGAAAACATTGGCAAAACATATCTAAAGTACATTTTAAACATATTTATACCAAATTACATCTACATAAGCAACACAAAGAGATCATATTCATGTAAATTACCCTCAACATTAGACATGTTTATGCCTCATTTAATATTTAGATGAATCATTTTTAAAACATTAGCTACTCGAGGCACACTATGTTAAACAGTCTATGTTTGAAAATAATATTTATTTTTATTGTTTTGATCTGTAAGTAGAACTCAAATTTCAATTTATTATTATTTAACCTCAAATTTTAAACATGATAACAGAGGATTTTGAATTTGCCTCACTAAGTGAATTTACCCTTTGAAATGTTAACAAGAATTTCATAAAATATTACATTTGATTGAAAATTCTGTGCTTAGCTGCTTTGAATAAAACTTGTAATAGTTATGCTTATAGACTCCAAACAATGAAGTTTGATATAAAACAATAAATTTTGGAATATATTACCATACCATGATCACTGAAGAATGTTAAAATACAGTGATGCCCTAATAAACTATTATCTGTTACAGTATTGCCCCACTTATGAACGCTTCTCTTTGTGAAGTATTCAGTTCTTAAACAGAAGTGTTTGGGAAAATTTTCCTTCTATTTCTGCATGGGAAGATGAACACAAACTAAGACATCTTCCCAGACTCATAGAATAAATTAAGTTTACGTACTGAGGCACCACTGTATGCCCCGTAATGTTCCAAAAGATACAATTTGAACACATTTTAGTTTTCACAATTGAATTCACACTTGAATGTGAACTCTTATCCCTGCAGTAGTAATTCTTGCTATTTTCACAAGCACAGGCAGAATTCTTTGTTTTTGTCAAAGTGTTATATCAATTTTCTTTTCAGGCATAAACACAAACACACGAGAAATAAGGATCCAGAAAATCATGAGCTAATGAAACAAAATCAACCATAATTTTTATGTGTGAAATCCTGAAGCAGTCATGGCTTGTTTACTAGAAGTCCGACTCTTGTTATTGAATTACATCCAGAGACCCTGGGGTAGGGGGCACTTAGCAGTGACCCTGGGAGAACAGAAAGGCTCCAGGAGGCTGGGAAATGCAGGTCTTGCTGTTGCACTCATGTTTTTATTCAGGGCTTCTCTGTCCACTGAGGAAGAAAATCCACAGACCAGCCATGCCCTTGACTTAGAAAGTTTGCAAAACTGAGACCTCCTGGGGCCGCAGAGGCCGAGCTCACTAGGTCCAGGGGCCTTGCATAGAGGAGTGAATATCCTTAGTACTGTCTTTCCAATTTATTCCTGAATTTACAATAGAATTCAATTATTTTAACTCCTTTGCCTCCCTTTACCAGTAAAAGGTCCACATGCGAATCAAGAGCGTGGGGCCCTAAAGGAGTGGTCCCTGGGTGCTTGCCCATTTGACTGCTCATCGTAACCTTTCCACCTACCGCAGAAGATGGGTGATGTGTAAATCTGGAAAAGTAAAAAGTGTGGACAAACACAACACTACACGTGGACAAAAGATGGAATTGAGAACCGTGTTCTTCAGCTGAGAAAAGTAAGACTTATCTTTATTGGGAATCAACTCATTTACTGAAAACGAGTTTTGCACATGTAATTAAGTTAGGAACCTTGAGATGAAATGTCCTGGGTTGTACGGGCAGGTCCTAATTCAGATGTCAAGTGTCCTCACAGGGAAAAGAATAATCAGCTCTAAGGAGAACTCTGTGAGGACTCAGGAAGGACGGGAGTGCTGCGGCCACAAGCACAGAACATGTGGATCCCAGGGCTGCAGGACACGGAAGGACTTTATCCTGCAGCCCTTGGAAGGCGTGCGTCCCTGCTGGCATCATGATTTATCTTCTGGCCTCTAGAACTTGGAGAGAAAAAATTCCTGCTTCTGTAAACCAATCAGTTTGTGGTAATTTTTTCCAGCATCCGTAGAATATTAATACAAAGGGATTAATAGTTTTCTTAGCTATACACTCAATATTATTCCAAACATATACACACAGGTGTATAGGTACGTATTTGTAAATTTCAGAGACAAAAGCCTGCAGATATATTTCTAAGGAGCTGAATCAAGCAGCTGGGGTGGTTGGCAGGTCTGGAATCTGTGCAGAAGGACAGCAGACTGGAGCTTCATTGAGGGGTTAACGTGGACACTTCGCCTCTGAGGCTTGAAGGAACAAGCTGGAAAGTTGTGCAGGTTTCTTTCTTTCTCTTTTTAAAGCATGTCCTAATATTTAGAACAACAGATCCTGTAACATTTTCATGCATGCATATAGCGTACTTTGGCAAACCCTCTCCTCTTCACTATCCTTGTCCTCCCAGCCACTCTGAGAGCTTCTCTCTGCTCTAATAATCCCTCTTCTACTTTCATGGCAGCTTTCTTGACCTCTGGATTCCACTTATGAGAAAGGACATCTGATACTGTTCTTTCAGAGCCTTATGTTGGATTAAGTGACATGATGGAGGTGGAGATATTGCTGTTAATTAGGGAAAAAATGATGAAATTTTGTATACTTATACATAGGTATATATTATAATACATAATTATACAGTCATATTTTGTTTTCTATCCCTCTTCACAGAGACAGCAATAGCTTCTTTCATGAAAAGCTACTGACTCCATAATGTCTTCCTAGGCTTTATGTGAACAGAACTTCCCAGGAATCCCAGGAAACGTGATAAGAAGAAGCTGGAGATAGGATGGGGCCACTCCAGAGATGCACAGCCTTTGGGCTGTTCACTGGAAGCTCTTCCACCTGCTTGGGTGGGTCCCAAGCCCTGCCCAGGAAGCCAACGATGCCCTTCCCAGGCCCTGGTCTGCTCTGAGGTTCAGCCACAGTCTCTCCTCACTAAGGGAAGTGTCTGGTCTGCGTACTACCCAAAATGCATACCTGAGGTACAGCTGAAAAAGGTTTCTTGCCCTTTGGGGCCACAAACATGAGAAAGCAGATAAAAAGGTGAAGTGTGCCCCACCTCGCCACCCACACCAGTTCTCAACCTTTCCCACACTTCCTTCTCTAAGTGCCACTTCTCCTTGTTCTTACTGAGGAAGAAGTAAGCATCAGGAAGGAGATCTGGGAGAGGACCTTCCTTCCCAAGGTCACGAGCAGCTTGGAGTTCTGTCTCTCAAACCCCGCTAGGAGCTTCAGGAGAAAGTACCCTCTGCATGCGTCCAACACAGGGTCTCACACAGGCAGACATGCACATCAGCACTCTGAGATTATTTATGGGACAGAACAGAGTTTTGGTTATGGCCATTTGGAAACTTTTAAAATACAGTTGCTGACTTGAGAAGCGTTTGCTACCATTTGAACCTAGTTTGTCCTCCTGAGACTTCTGCTGAAATTTAGCTACAAAGACACTTAGAAATGGGACCTTCAGGTAGTGAATAGAACTCTATACTCAAAAAGAGGTCCAGACCCGTATGTGATGAGTGGACTAATGTGCTGCTTTTGGAGGGGTTCTGGTGTAAACCCTGTCTGGCCAGGTCTCTTGCTGGCTTTGTCTTGCACCATGTAATCCTGTGAGCTGCTTCTCTGAGACTCATCCCAAGAGAAGGTCACCCCCAGATGTGCTATTTGGTCATGCACCAGGACTGTGAGCCCAAATAAATATGTCTCTTTATAAATTACCTGCTCTGTGATACAGTGTTATGAGCAACAGAAAGTGAATTGAAATTGTGTTTTATTTCTGTGCCTGTTTTGTTTTCTGTTTAAGTGAAACTTCAACAAATGCTGCTGATAAGGTACATGGCCTGGGCATTCCCTCTGGGAGGAGGACAGAATCTCTGCAGCACAATGCTCTGCAGAGTCAAATCTGATGGTTCAGCATTTCTTGAGCTCTAGATTCCGGAGGGGAAAGAAGCCCTGCACAGGCTTAGTTGTAGAATACTGTCTTTCTCCCCCAAGGCTAAGAAGGAAAGATTCTGCTTGCAATTGTTAAATTATCATCCACCAATCAGATGCCTTTCTTATTCTTTTTTAGTTTAAAAATTGTAATCTTTAGGACTGTATACACCAAGGATGTTTACATTCATGCTTTGCAACTATTTCCAGTATCTAATTCCAGAGCATTTTTCTGTCTCCATAAAGAAGCCTCATGCCCATAAGGAGTCAGTCCCAACCACCTCCTTTAAACACCTACTTACCTTTTGTTGTTCTGGAGTCACCATTTTTGGACATTCTGCATAACTGGACATGTGCAGTATGTGACTTTTTGTCTGACGTCTTTTATTCAGCATAATATTTTCTAGATTGTTCCCTGTAGGTGTATAGATAAGTATTACATTGCTTTTAGAGCTAAATAATATTTCCATATATATATATATATATATATATATTTATTTATACCATGTTTTATCTCTTTGTCAGCTTGTGGGTATTTGAAATTTTTCTCCATTTTGAAGTTATTGTAAATAATGCTATAGTTATCTGTATACACATTTCTGTTTAGGCTTATATTTTCTCTCATCTTACATATATAAGTAAATGTAGCATTGCTCAGTCATACCACAATTGTACTTACAATTTTTGTGGAATTTTCAGGCTATTTCTCATTGGTAACTGCCAGTATTTATTGCCTATCAGCAACATCAGTCCAGTCTTTTCTTCTGTGGTTACACTCTTTCTTTGGTTATCATGCCTGTGTGATATATATATCTCTCTCTCCCTTTCTCTCTCAAAAAGACACTGGTGCTGCTTAGGACCCTTGAGGATAATGACCTATCTACCTTCAAATTATTTTATTAAAATTTTTTTAAAGAGAGAAAAAAAAAACTACACAGAATTTCAAAACAAAATGATAGGAAATTAACAATGGTTGTTGTAGTGTATATTGTTATCTTCAGAGTAGTTGCTCAGATTACCAGACACAGGCATGCAAAATTGATCGAACAATATAAGCACTAACCATTCCTTTGAATAAACTAGTAGAAATTAGGAGTTCAGTGCCTTCAAATTCTTGATGAAATTGGCTTGACTCTTACAGGTAAGGTGATAGTCATGCTGTGGTGATCACAATGTGGATGCATGCTTGGGTGCCATGATCAAAACACTGCATTGAATACCAGCATTCCAGTATTGTCTTCATAGGAGTCTGTCCATTTTGTCTAGGTTATTAAATGTGTTGGCATACGATTATTCAAAATATTTCCTTATAATCTTTTCTAATGCTTGAAAAATTACTAAAACATCCCGTTTCATTCCTCATTTTAATAATTTTAATATGTCAATTGTGGCCATTTTTGCCAGTTTTCGCATGGCTCATCTGGAGGAACAGATTTTGGAGGCTCATTACATTGCTCTTCAAAAGAGATTCGGAGTCTTGGCTTTCAAATATGAGTGAATCCAATTACCTCAATATTATCTCTTTTGTGGATCTTGCTCAAGACAATTGACCCATCTGATGAAGAGTACAGAGGAAAATCCTTTCTGGTGCGATTGTCCGCACTGTCCATATCTGCATGGGGACAGGTAGCACACCGGTGACTTGTGCAGCTAGAGGTGCTTCTCCTTCAGAAAATGTTGAAAATATGAAAAAATAAAGTATTTTGAAAGTATTTTCCTTTTTAATTTTTTATTAATGCACATTAACTGTACATAATTATGGAGTTCAGTGTGATACTTTCATATGTGCACAAAACAAGCCCTGAAAAAATCCAGCCACCTCTTCCATCCTTCCCAACCTCTACTAACCTGTAGTCTACTTTTAGGTAGTCTCTGTAATCATTTCTCCCATCTCTGCTTTATTTTCTCCTTAGCTGAGGAAATCCTTTTGTCAGAAATGTTGCAAACTGTCTAAATTATGAAGAAAAGAAAGTTCAATGTAGTGTTATATTTCCTGAAAGCAAAAGTAGATTTAACATCTACAAAGGGAAAGTTACATTCACATGGAGAAACTTCAAATAAAGCAATCTTTATTCTTTATAAATTCAACAGTTCAAAAGTTTCTGAATAGAGATCATGACTCCCTGTGGTGAGAAATACATACTTTTTGCGGAAAGATTTAAATGTCTGCTCTGATCAACATTACAGCTACCCATTTTTTTTGTGTGTGTAATTTCTGACAATTTTGGTCATGAGAATGTTTCCTGAGATAAACTTGTAGAACGGTGCCAAACAGTTCAACACTAAAGTCAACTTTAAAAGATGTTAGTAGTTTCAGGTGTGAATGTAAAGTTAGAACATGATCTTTGCTCACTGACAGTGTCAGTCCAAAGAATCTTGTGTGTGCATGTATATGTGTGTGTGTGTATTTACATATATATTTTACTCTCTAGTATAGATAAGTATATTATTTAAATTTCTCTGTTCAAATTTATGGGAAGACTCCTTCTTGGCTGTGTTAGTTACTTTTCTGTTCTTGCTAACACAAAATACCTGACTGCCAGAATTAAGGAAGGAAAGATTAATTTAGCTCACAGTTTGTGGAGGTTTCAGTCTGTAATTAGCTGGCTCCAAGGCAAGGTGGCATGGCAGAGGGGGAACCTTTCATAGCAGTGGAAGACAGTAAAAGCATCAAGAGCAAATGGGGGAAAGGGGAGAAGCAAGCCTCTTTCCCTTCCCTATACTGTATGCATGCTACCTGCCCTAGGACAGGTGTAACACTCACACTGCCAATCCCAGCACTAGACAATGAACCAATCACAAGCTCTAGGTTCATTGCATGACCAAGTGAGGCACTGGAGGCACATCTAGCTTCCTTTGAGAGAGAAGATGGACTTTTGGGAACAGGAAGCCTGGATGAGAGTGAACAGCAGGTGCGAGGAGAGAAGGTGCCTGTATTTTAAAATGATTCTTTGTGTTTTTGCCAAGTTTTCATTACACGGCTGGGGAAGAGACAACATACCATTTTTTACCCTGCACAGGTGGTTTTGGAAGCAGTAGTGCACGGAACAGAGGTAGAGCTCTCCAGGATGGTAAGGCTGTGTTTCCCTAATGCAGTTGGCAAATGGCAGAATGGATATGTTTCAGCACACAGCAAAAACTGATGCCATCAATCCTACCCAAAACTTTTCGGGTCATATGCCAATTGTCGTTTGTCATAATTCTTGTCCCATAAAACGCTCTCCCACTGTCACATTTTGACACCATGATAGTTAATGCCGTTGTTACTTTCACAGAAGGAAATGGATTCTATTTCCCACAGAACATTGTGTTGTTCTTGTCGTACTTTGCTTTAGTTGCATCCACTCTCTATTCTGAGCCAAGTGATTTATGGGAGGTGACCACCCAACTATGAATACGAAAATCACAGTGTGAAGGAGTGCAGGTGGCCTGAGAAAATATCTTGGATGGAGAGAAAGCTTGGCTAGGTTAGGAGAGGCAGATAGATCTCAGACAGGTTTGTAAGACAGGAGAAAATGTTTCAGAATGAAGGCCAGGATAGGAGATGGGGAAATCTGATAAGGCTGTCCAGTAGATGATCTGATACAGAGAAACAAATTATCCTCAATATTATACATAAGCCTTTCCCCACCCCCCACAAAACACTTTGTGCTTTGCTCTTGGGCCATGATCTCATCATGTAATCCTTCTTCCTTCTCTTCTGCCTGTGCATCCTCTGCTGCTCCTAAGCAGTGCCATCCAACTGCCTTCCCTGGGACCTCACTGGATACCCATTTCCTTCAACCTGCCATGTCCTAGCATGTCCATCTCTGATATGGTCTCCACTGCCCATAATTGAAACACACAAGGATGACAACATTTTATGACTTCAGTAAGAATTAGCTTTATTCAAGGGGACACCTCTATGTGTAGCTCCAGAAGGGAAAACATAGCTAAGAAAGAAATGGGAAAATAATGCTACAGATAGAAAATGCTCTAGCCCTTGTGCTGTTTTCCATCCTTTGCAAGAATAGAAATCCAGTTCTCTAAGGGAAATGTTCAGAAAGATTGAGTTAAGCACAAAGAACACTGCTGGTGTTATGAAAGATGATTTTTAAGGGGAGGATGATGGAGAATGAAGCACTCTGTTGAAGGAAAGACAATACAATGACAATTGATAGACTCCTCAGCTGACTGTAAATCCTTGGCCCCAGACCACCAAAAAGATTCAGAGCTAGTCCTTATCCATCTCCAAACAAGGATGCCGTCTACCTCAAAAATCTCCTAGCTTTGGTTCAAAGTATTCAGGCATAACTTATATTCAGTTCATTAAAGTATCCCAAAGTTCACTGTTCCGTACACACCTAGGGAGGAACAACAAATGGCAGCCTTGTATGAGCTAAGACATGCTTGAGCTCCCAGTGAAAATGAAATTCCCCAGAGATATGCCACCCCTCTCCTATCTCATCCCAGACCACAGATTCCCATAGGGAGGCTTAGAAACCTCGAATCATTCCTGGAACTCTCCTTCAGATGTCTCTAAAGCAAGAAAGACTGAGCTGAGCTTCCCCAGTCCCAGGTTTGAGGCAGGAATTTGAGCTTCAATTTAGCGATTATTTCATCTAAGATCACTTTCATCTTAATGGTGCAATACTTCTATAGTTCTTTACTTTAATACAGAAAATTTTACTTTCAAAATATCCTTAATGTTGAGATAAAATTTATTCTCAAATATGTCCCCAGTGTGGAATACAGTGATGCCAAGAGACATCTTGAAATCCAGCCAAAATGATAACCATAAAAGTGACTTCCTGTGACAATGTAGATGACCCCCACTCAAGATCTTTATAGCAGAAAATCTCACTGATCCCACAGCAATATCTCCTACAGCAGAAATTCCTACAGTGCTGTCCACCCCATTTTGATTCTGCAACTGCCAAACAAAGACTTTTACAGGTGGTTGGTCCCTAAAAAATATTCAAGATAAAGAAAGTTTGGTCAAGTTGATAGACACAAATTTTTTAAATAAAATGCACCAAAGTTACTGTATGCTATTGTTCCCCTCAAAGCCAAAATGATATTTATTTGTAGTGTTTATATTCATGGAATTTTAAAAACATACATTGGCCTTCAAACTATTGTGCTTAGCTCTAATGTTGGATGAAACAAAAAACACTTTCTACTTTGCGGCTGAAATTGGAATCTTTAAACCTGTAATTCAGCATGGGCAAACATATAGTTTTGGACATAATGTATTATAAGAGTTGCATGGTAGCAATCCATAAATTTCTCTTTAAAAAGAGTGATTAAACTTTTATCAATACAAAATCAAACTGGTATCCAAAAATGGAAATGTTCTCCAGCTGGAAGTTCTTTAAGATACAGCAGGCTCCCAATAGGGCCTGCATAGAGTAAGCCAGCCTCAGCCTACCACTGTCTCTGTGGAGCTAGACTCTTTTAGGGGGCTCTTCTCCACAACTGTCTTGGTTACTTTTCTGTCACTGCTGAGACAAAATACCTGACACCTAGAATTAAGGAAGAAAAGGTTTATTTAGCTCACAGTCTGTGGAGGTTTCAGTCCATCCTGGGCTGGCTCCAAGGCAGGATGGCACATGGCAGGGGGCAACAGTTCATGGTGGCAGAAAATAGGAAAAGCAACAAGACCAAAAGGGAAGAGCAATGGCAAGCAGGCTCTTTCCCTCTCAAACATTGTGTGTAAACTACCTGCCCCGGGGCACATGTACTACTCACACCCATAATCCCAACATTAAATCATACATCAATCATAAATTCTAGAGTCCCTCCCCATGAATGCATGAAGCTTTGGGGGGACATTCAGACACAAACCATAACAACAGCCTTGTCTCAAGTGGTCATGCCATTGTTGAGAAGTACACCCCTGGGCAAGGACCTGGATCATTCAGAATTTCTCGTTGCTCATCTGGCACATGGAAGCAATGAAATCCCATATAATGTGGAATTGTCATGAAAAGGAAATAAAATAACTTGGGAGCTAAATCTTTGTAAACCCAAGCACTTTTCTTGCCAGACATTTAGGGCATGTTTTTGCCCTTAATTCAGCATCTATGATTTGGACACACTCTGGGGCCCAGCCATGAACTTGCTGATATTTGTTAAAAGAAATATAACCAATTTGTGATCCACATGTATCTTTCCTTCACTTTCTATATGTATGCTTAGAAATTAGACATTTCAGATAGAAAGAAATAGCAATACACTTGATTTGTTAAAAAAGAAAATTTTATCTTTCCAGTGCCTTGGAATTTCAACTCTCCCAAAACAATAAAGCAGAACCAAAAGATGCATTGAATATTACAGAAAAAAAATCAATACCTACACTGATAAATTTCCATTTCTATAGTATTTTCCTTAAAGAATTAGTGTGGGCCTCTGCTTTAAAAGATGGTGTAATAATGGCAATCTTCAAACTTAGAATCAAAGGCCTCCATATGCATATGCAGTTAAATTTCTGAACTTTATCCAGCAGGTAATACAGAGTAAAAAACCAAGGAAATACAGTGAGACCTGAGGGCTCCTAGTGTGCTCGTGGTCTCTCTGCATCTGTGCTGCTGATTAGCTGTGTGACCCTGGGCAGAGCCTCAGACCTCTGTGCCCCTTCTACACAGCAAAGTATCTCATCCTAGGGCCCTTTTGCAGCTGAAAGTGTTAGGGCAATTGAAGCAGACCTTGCTAGCAGACAGACGGTGCATATCATCAGGATGAGTCCCTGAGAAGTTCATCCTCCCGCTTTATACTCTCTGTAATAATAAGCTTTCCCATTGCTGGACAAAATACCTGACTTCCACAATTTAAAGCAGGAGCAGTTTTTTTGGTTGAAGGTTTCCTATGTTTCACTGTATGGTTTGCTGGCTCCAAGAGAGAAAGATCATGCCTAAGGGTGTAGTGGATGAGAGTTACTCACTTCAATGGTGGATGCATCGCATAGCAGAACAGTCCTGGCAAGAGCTTCACAAAGGCATGCCCTCGGGGACACACTTCCAATAGGGCCTCATCTTCTAACAGCATAACTGGCTGTGAACTTTAGTGGATTAACCCACTGATGCATAAAAAGTTCCATGATCCAATCATCTTTCTATGAGACTCATAGTCCATAGCTGGCAGTCACAATTAATGATCACTATTCAGTCTTTGTCAACTTGACACCAAAACACATCTCCTTAAACCACATTTAATCTTCAAATACAGACAGTGACAAGGTCATAATTTTGGCTGACATGATGTAACAATCCTTCATGCAACTGAAAAGAACTTAGTCCAATCTCCAAAGTCTCAACAGTTCCAGCATTTCTGAAAAATTCCAAGTCAAAGTTTTCTCTGATACCAAGGCAAATGTGTACTTGGGACCTCTATAAAATTCAGAAGTGAAGTAACTCATTCCCAAAATATGGTGGCACAAGGTAAGCCTTCCATGTCCAAAGCAGAAGCATAGAGGGCTAGAAAAAAGTTGGACCACAGTAAGATCCAAACCCAGCAGGACAAACATTAAGTCCCAAAACTCCACATCAAGCACTCAGAGCGTGTGATAGTGAGATACATGTTCCAAAGGGCTTGGGCAGCCCTGCTCCTTTTGCCGTGCTGATTCAGCCCACATAGCCTCTTCTTAGTCTGTCTGTTGTCCCCACCTGCTGCTTCCCTCTGTACATATCACACATTCCTGGCATTACTTACTTACTGCGCCATTGCACCTCCAGCTTCACTTCCACATCTCCAGACACCCAACTTTCAGCGACTCCTGGAGGGGACCCCAACAACCCTGCTACATGTTGTAGCATCCTTGAAAACCATCATCATATAGAGGATGCTGGTGCGAGCAAGAGCAGTAGCTAGGACCATTCAAACCATACCTGCCGTGGCCTCTGTGTGTCTAGATGGCTTAGCACAGTGAAATGAATTTTTGGGACAACTTCAATGGCCATGCATTCTTGAAGAGGAGGCCCAAGAGTTCTCATATGAAAGTTTTACACTTGTGTATCTTTGAGCCTATGATCAGTGGGTCTTCGACAATTTGGAGGTTTGCTCAAGCATTTTTATTGTTGTCTTCATTCAAGTTATTTCTTTATAATATCCACCATCCACATTGTCTTTGCTCCAACTTTATGTGTGGCACTTTTCATATCTAAATTTATGATTTTGAATCTTTTACAATGTCATCTAACTATAAATAGTTATACTCCATACTCTATACTCACATACCCATTCCACTGCCTGAATGTTGGGTTTCCTTGAAATGCTGTCACATCACTTGCTTCACTGCTCCTAAAGTCATCCTCCAGTAGAGTCACAGGCTATGATCAAATGTATACAAACTTTTGGTAGGAGGGAAACAGGCATGGCCTCTAGTTCAGTTCCCAGTTGAGCACCCATTCCCAAATGAAACCTCATGAGCATAGCCTTTACTATCTGTGTACCTGCTGTCATTCTGGTCTTAGCTCCTACCAGAATTGCTGAGACCATTAATCCTGATATGTCAACTTCACGGGGTTCATAAACACCTAGCAGATTAGTGAACCACACTTCTGCATGTGTCTGTGGGGTTTTTTCCCCAAAGATAATGTAAACTGAGGAAGAAGACCCACCCTGATTGTGGATGGCACCACTCAATAGCTTGCAGTTCAGACAGAATGAAAGGGAAAGAAGTGGTAAATCAGCATATGCTGGAAAAGTTCTATTCGGCTTGAGCAGGGCTGTCTTTTTCTACTGCCGTTCCCTGTGCATGTCAGCATCTAGCTTGTTCAGCATTTCAGTGCAGACTCATCCCAGCAACTGAGCCTGGGTCCTTGATCCTTTTTTTTCCCTGCAGATTCCAGCTTCATGGACTGACAAGCTTCTGCATCATCACGTCGATGCTCACTATATGTTAACTCTCCTGTCTCCTCTCCTTTTCTAGGTTCAGCTTCCTAAGGGTCAAAACCGTGACGTTTGTCATTTTATCCCAGGGCAGGAAATGCAAAAGCACTGAGAAGATGGCTATTTAATGAAGAAATCAATAAATGGGGTCTCTCAGCTGAAACTATCATTGGCTTTGCGACCCAGAACAAACTCATGAACGTCACGTGGACGTGCACCACACTACCTGCCACCTACAACACAGGTGAGAACTCCTACAGGACAGCGATCTGTATTTTGTTACAAGACTAATTGACTGGTTTTCAACCTCCCAATCTGTCTGCCTCATTTTTCTGCATTTGCTTATATTTTCCTATCACTATTGTGTGCCTTCTTCCAAAATAGTTACTTAGTGTAGTAAAATACGCCTATGCAAATAACATCTATTTCTTTAACTCTTTTTTTCTTTCTGGTTGATGCTTCCAGTTCTTAAAGCATTCTATATAAATTTTAGGGGAAAAGTCTCTTTCATTCCCTAGGTGTTAATGGTTTTCTGGGAGGAAAATGACTCACACTCACATACTTGAATGGATTTGAGGCCCTTTACAATACTGTTACTGAATTTGGAGCTCTTCCTGTAATTCACCATGTTCATCTATAATCAATAGCAGGGATAGCAAATGCCTGTGACACAAACAAAAGTGAACCAAATTAGCTGAGCAGTCAGTAACCCCACAGAGCGAACCCCGGGAGTCTAATAAGTTTAGACAGATGATTGACTACTCCTTTTCATCCTACTTAACTCATCTTCAATTAGACTTGGTATATTTTAGGCAAATATTAGAAGTTAGAAGACAGCCAGATCCATGTTCAAAACAAATTATCGAATGAATGAATGCAACTAAGATAAAATTATCCTTGAAAATTCTAGAAGACACATTTTAAAGAAAAACATGAAACTTTAAAATCGTATTGTCACTTGATAAAATAGATACTTGCAATTTCCTTTCATGCTTGAAAACCTAGAAAAAGTGTTGTATATTTAAATTTTGGAATAATCCATACATTTGAAATGTTCCTCAATTTTCACCTACTTTTGCAATGCAATTATTTTCTCATACAGCAATTCTTTTTGATATGAAGGGAAGCTACAAGATCTGTCATTATTTGTCCCAAAAGACAGCTACTGGGGTCATGTGGCAGCCTTCATATTTTCAAAGGTCATGAAACCATGTAAGGAGGAAAGTAACTCATGCTCACACAACCAGCAGACAGGATTAGCATTCTTCTTCTTAGCAATTTATTGATGCACAGGTCAGTTTATAATGGTTAGCTTGCTCTCAGCACTGACGTTATTATTTGTTAAATATCCAGGTTTTTTGGGGGAGTTGCTTCTAAATAGGCATTGATTATAAGTTACTTTGAAGGTCAAAAGAAGAATATAACTCAGAGGTGATTGAATTTAACAACCTTGAAGAAAGTAATCAATGGCACATGTGCTTCTTATTCCATGGGCAAAAACAAATGTATGATCTGCAAATTACTAGCCAGCAATCCATGAGCTGTACTTTCAGTGTTTGCAGCATATGTTGTTTAAAAATCAATCTTGCTTCTATTTATTGATTTTTACTGGAAAGCATCTGCATGATTAAAAAGTAGTTGGGACAGATACAGTGAACAACTGTTTACAAAACCTTCCCCAGTATGTAAAATAATCTACGTAAACAATGTTGTATGGATTTTTAAAAGGGCGAAAGACAAAAATTTCTAGGTTGATTTCCCCAGTCCCCTACAATGTGAAAGTAACTTTAAAAATAAATACCCTGACTTGCCTGTGTTTTGAAATTTGCATGCCCATTTCCTTTTCCTCATTCTACCTTTGCCATTTTCCAAATTATTGATTATCTTATTTAATTTCAGAGTGAGGACTTGCTTTCTGTGGTTAATTTAAATTTTCTGTCTTTAAACAGAGTATAAGAAAACGATAAATATCATCACCAATGATCACCCTGAATGCAACCTTTCCTTATAAACAAGTGTATAAGAACTTTAAGTATATCAGTAGCAGAAACTGATTTTAGCATCATATTCTTGCTTGAACATTTCTGAAATCCAAAGATTAGGCAAAAAATGTAAACTTGCAATCTAGAAAATATAGAACAAATCAGATTAAGAGAACAGAATACAATAATTAAAGGAAACAATAGTAAAAACAAATTATGAAAAATCTGTACAGTTTTAACCTTTTAAGTTCTAGATTACTTCTGAATGTGTTTAAGGGTTATAGTAATCAAAATGTGAACCAGTTAAAAATTCTAAAATAAGGGCTGGGGGTTTAGCTCAGCAGCACAGCACTTGCCTGGCAAGCATGACATCGTGAGTTTGATTCCTGGTACCAGAAAAAAAGAATTCTAAAATATCTTGTGTGATAATTTAACACACAGGTTGCAAGCTCTTTTATTGCCAATTTTCCAAATTAAATATTTGGAAGCAGTAAATGACAGTTGTTGAGACTATGCACATGTTGCATTTTCTGCTTAGTGTTTGGAAGCTGGTTTTAAAGGGTTTTCCTCCTGCCTTGATTTGCTAGGGCTGCCATCACAGAGTATCACAGATTAGCTGACTTTAAGAACAGAAATTAATTTTCTCTTAGTTCTAGGGGACAGAAGTCTGAGGTCAAGGTACTGGCCCATTTGGGCCCCTCTCCTTGACTCGTAGATTGCTGCCTGCTCTCCCTGTCTCCTTGTGATCTTCCGTGTGTGTGTGTGTGTGTGTGTGTGTGTGTGTGTCTATATTTCTATATTCCAGCCTCTTTTTCTTTAAAGATAACAGACACACTGAATTAGAACTCACCTTACTGATGTCATGTAATTATCTCTTAATGACTCTTTCTCCAAATATATTCTCAGTCTGTGATACTGAGTGTTAAAACTTCAAATATAAATTTTAGAGGGATAGACCTCACTCTATGATATCTAGTAAGATCATAATTTCTAATTTTTTCATTAACATAACACATGTTTAAGACATACAAAGAGATGTTTAAGCATGCATAGGGAAAGGAGCAGTAAAGTCAAACATGTTAATTTCTCTGTTACTTTGTTGTTGCCTTAATTTTTGGAGATTAATCTCCTATATATCTACCCTCAGTAAACTTCCAGTTGTAATAGAACATCATTAACCACAGTCCACACGGAAGCACTAGGTCATTAGCCTCAAGCATCCTATCAACTGCAACTTTGTCCTCTTTGACCTTCCTGTCTGCATCTTCTCCATGTCCTTACCCTGCTAACCTCTTTTCCACTCTCCCTAGTACATTTATTTCCTTTATCTCCATCCCTGTGCATATACATAAAAGAAATTTTAATTTGTTAATTTTAAATGATAAAAGTAGAACTAAATGTATAACCAGCAAATCACTTAAAAGAAAACTGCAAAATTACAAACTGCATGGATAGCGCTATGCAATAATTTTCATAAGGATGATAAATATTTAAAATACAATTTGTTGGGGCTGGCAATGTAGCACAGGTGTAGAGCTTATGCTAAGCATGAAAGTGCCCTGGGTTGGATCCCTAATACAACATCAAAATATAATTTGTTTCAATAGTTTCATAGATTTCACACCAGCTACTTTTAGTTTTTCGTCAGTATATACAAACATGGTATTATTTATTTTTACTTTCTCAGTTCAATAACGGATACAGAGTTATGGTAGCATGTAATCTTAGTCACACAAATAATACCAGAAATACAAGGTAATGTTTCCAACACATGGAATGTTATTACAAAAAATAACTAAATATAATAGTTACTTTAACTTGATATAAAGAAATATTTAATTATATAATTCACAGTATGACAGGAAGATATTTTTACTGGTTTAATTCTACAAAAAAGTTAAAATATCAAGGCACTCTTCTAGTCATCATAATGGTTTATCTCCCAAAGAAGCAGCTGATTTGTCACTTATATTTTATGTTGTTCCTGTGATTATATTTCTTTTGCCTTTATCATGTCTGCAAAAAGAAGATTTAAGATACATATAGGGAAAGCATGAAAAACAAGCTGGAGCTCTATCTGTGTTTCTGTGTATAGTTAAAAGCATAAAATTCATCAAAGATAAGAAGAAAGCAGTCTACGGCATAGTCAGTCAAGGCGATAAAATGCACAGGATTGATGACTGGACGCTCTGGGGCAGTAGATAGCTAGACCCCTCCAGACAGGCAGCACAGGACTTCCCTGAGCCCAGCCTTTAAACTCTGGCACATGTAAGAGAAAAATGAGTGCAAAAAAAAAAATAGTTTCAGAAGAGAACACACACCTGCCTGCACACATACAAATAGAATCCCTAGGTATTACTTGGAGAAACCTTAGGAGTCGCACACGTCTTTCTGGATGACCTCCCTCCAGCCTGCCCCTGCCCCACAGGCCCTACGCAGTTGCCATCTCCCCAGAGTGCGTTCAGAGAGCGGAGCCAGCTTGCCATCAGGAAGTTTAATAATGCCCATCTCTGTTTCCCTGTGTCTTTCACTTCTTTGCTGTGTTGTTTTCCTGCGGCTACTTGGGAACTTAGAACAATGCAGATTTGTTTTCTTCCTCTTCCGTGGGTCAGAGGAAATGAACATCTATGAACAAGAAAAGCAGGAGCTAGTTGTGCATGATAACCCAACTGAATTTATCTTTCCAAAACACTAAATATTTTGCAAGTAATTAGGGACAGGTGAAATTGAAAAAAAAATGTCAATACCCATGCCATACAATACTAAAAGCAAGTAGAGAGAGACGTAAAATGATTTCCAGCACTCAGGGCTAATTTTAAAATACATGTGAACTAGGAAATGATATTATAAATCTGGAAATCTTTCTCCCCTTCCAACTTCCTGAACTATTAGAATATTACTTTTCATCCTTCTTCCTGGGGAACAGCTTTTTGTATTTAATCTATCATTTTCTCCTAAGGTGGATTACTTGGGGAGGGGGTTTGGGTGAGGAAAGTGAGCCCTTCACGTCACCCGTCTAAATTTATTTTCTACCTGGATAGCCACTGACCGTTATCCCTTTTGGTGTCCACTAAAATTAATTACTGAGGCCCCAAAAGTCTCAGGCTTGCATTTATAGTCTGAGCCCAAAGCTCTTTGCTCCATGATGTCCCTAGCCTTCAAATTCCCACTCTGCCCAGCGTAGACACTTAAGGAGTTAACTGTTAAGGGATAGGAGAATCTTAAGTAATTCTGATTAATAAAACCCTGAAAGCACTGAGGTAAAGAAGATAAAAAAAATCAAAGAAACAGGACAGAGTGTCCAAAAGTAGATTCATACTTCACGATATCCAGCAAAGAGAAAATCTTTTTAAAATGGTACACAAAAAACAGCTATCTGTGCAGATGAAATTAACCTTAAGTTCTACCTCATACCATATACACAAAAATTAACTTAAGTGGATCAAGTCAACCTAAAAGTAAGAGATAAAAATTTTAAAAAAACTGTTTATAAGAAAGCATACATGACCATTTTTGAACATGGGAGTAGACAATATTTTATTACCAAAACTACTAAGTGTAATTTTTTGGAGAATGGATAATTTCATTTTATAAAAATAAAGTACTGTTTATCTTTGAAAAATTTTACATAATAGAGAGAAGTCAATCATTTGGGCAGAAAATATTTGCAAAGTACATCTTGGATAAATAAAGTATGTCCAGTCTGCTGAAATGATTTTGACTATTCAAAAATGGAAAGATAAACAACCTAACAACCTACTCTATTTACACAATGTGAGCAAGATATTTAGACAGTACATTATATATATCTGTATCTATCTATCTATCTATCATCTATTTATCTATCTATCTATCTATCTATCTATCTATATCTCCAATAATAAAGAGTATGAAATAGATCTTAGTATCTTTACTGGCAAATACAAATAAAAACCAAAGTAATAAAGTGTCATTGTATAGCTCATTAGAGTAGCTAAAATTAAGCAGGCTGGCACATGTGTTCATAGTCGGTCAAGATAAACAAATGGAATTCTCATGCATTGCTGATGGGATGTACTAATATAGCCAGTTTGGAAAACACTTTGGAAGTTTCTTGCAAAGTTAAAAATGTGCATACCATTTGTTCACCATATCCTTCTCCTCAGTATTGTTTATTCAGAAGAAACAAAAACGTAGGGTCACAAATCACCTATATGTAAATATTCATAATATATTTCTTTAATGCAGTCTAGAAAATGAAATAATTGTAATGTCCATCAATTGGTAAGTAGATTTTGGTATATTTATACAGTAATTTACTCAGAAGTAAAAACCACCTACTGATACTTGCCAATACATGGGTGAATTTCACAATCATTATGTTAATATTTGGAGAATATTTCACAAAAGATTTGCATAATAATCTTCAATTTATGTTAGATTAGCCAAAACCTGAAAACTACCCTCTACCAGCCACAAGAGTACAGATAAACATATTGTGACCTATAAATTAAATGGGTTGCTTAGAAGTTTCAAGCAATAAAATTTCTCATATGTGAAGCAACACGGTTATATTTCATAGAAAAATATTAAGTAGAAAATTCCAAACACAAAGCAGTTTACATTATATGAATTTCACATATATAGAACTATTTTAGATTGAAAAAAATCGGGATAGTGACTGTCTCTGCTTGTGGGTGTGGGTGGGAAGAAGCCAGCGAGAAATTTGTGTGAAGATAAAAAGTTCCTTAGAACAGAGGAGGTGGGTGATGGAACATGCCAGGATCTGCTTGCTAACGCGTGCACTTAGATGAGCCCACTTTAGTGTATTAAGTTTTTACTCCAACAAGGAAGTATGAAGAGTATGAGTCAGATTGGAAAGACTGGGAGAACAATAATACGGTCGCTTTTGTTTGGCTGTAACAGCGTGTGTGGAATATTCAAACACTAGCGCCACCCAAAATCTTTGGTATGCGCGCGTCTTCCTACCAGGGCACCCTCTGTCTTTCCTGGACTGCGGTAAACTCAGTCCATTTCTACCTCCGCCTCTTTGTCTCCGCCCTGTCCATTCCCTTGCTTTGGAATGCTAGCTGCTGCCTTCCTCCTCTCCTGTCTGTCAAAATCCACTTCATCAAGACCTCTCCAAGAACCGTTCTCTGATTCACATCCCGGTGAACTCTCAAGCAAGTATTATCATCCACAGTCCAGTATTATACTCAAAGAAGGTATTTGGAGCCGACTTTCTCTTTTGTTACTTTGTTGTTATTGTTGTCCTGAACAAAGTGGTTAATTTATTGAGGCTGGTCATATACCGAAAACAATTTAAAGCAAACACTATTTATGGTGTAGATACTATTCATATATCCATTTTATTTTTAAAGGTGTAATTTCTTGTTTCCATCTTATGGGTACAAGTGTGCATGACATAATGATTGCATCCATGTTGTCCTCTATGACTTTGGAAGTGTGCACATCCTCTGTCTGGCATCAGCTTGTGTGTCTTTTCTCCACCTGCATTCCTCACAGAGCTCGTGTGGGCTTAAAGCACAATGGAAACTTGAGACAAACATTTTCTGAATAAGTCAAATAAATGCATTCAGCAGTTCTGCTCATTTTCCGTGGTTGTTTGTTAAGATGTGTGTTGTCATGGGTGGCACCTGCCGAACCATGGCACTCACTTTGTGTCAGTCATTTCCTCACAGTGGTCCCTGAGTTCGTCACCTGACTCCTGCCTGGTCCTACATGTGAGTCTCTTCTCCGATGTCTGCAGCAGTCTCCGTGTCACTTCACAAACCTGCTTTCTTTCTGCATATTCAATAGATTGTTATTCTGAGCGGAGAAAAATCCCTGTACAGAGGTTTCCAACTGGGTGAACAAATAACAAATGAATCAGTTTCCAGCTTTACAACTCAGAGAAAAGTGTGACTCAGAGTGGTTGCCCAAAGGAAGACCCCAACGCACCTGACTTCAGTCACCCCGCAGAATACCTCCATGAATTGTTCCCTTGGATCTCAGAAAGCACAAGTTGCCTGTTTGAACATGGGACTATTACAGTAACACATGTTGTGCACTAGAAAGAGAAGCAGCATGGATTAGGGATCACCGTAAATTTGAGGCAGGATTGTGAAAATAAAACACAAATCTAGCCCGGTGTTTGTTAGAAGCTTGGAATGCAGGTAGGATGTGTTCCCTTTGATCACATTCCTAAAGGCAAGATGCTAGCTCAGGGAGATGAACTCAAGGTCACTGCACAGACTTAGAAAATCCCCAGCACATTCTCTGATGATCCAAGTCATCAAAACACGGGCAAAACAAGCCGGTAATGAGCAGCACCAAGACTGGAGGTCAAATGTCTTGTCAAAAATGGCAGAGCTGTGAGCCTCGGTGTATCTGTGATGTAGAAAAGCACATTGCTGTGACACCCAGCAAAATGAACACTGACCTATTTCTGCAATAAGGAAAAGTAATTTAATTAAAAATGTAATGGATTAAAACTTTCTGGGGGTGAGGACTGTAAATTTGAACTCATAAATCAACTTTCATTACACTAGAAATGAAAACAGTCTGCTTTACAATGACAAAAAAAATGAAACCTTATTATTTTGAGTTAAAGCATGATAATGAAATTCTTCTAAGTTGCAAAGAGAGGAAATTTTTATCTGCCATTAGTGGTATCTCTAATTATTAAATTATGATTTAATCATTGAAAAATAAAGGATTCCAAGTCATTCTTTTCAGAGTGCACAATTTAATAGATTTGTTTTAAATGAGGAGAGAAATGCTGGCTAAACCCTCTTTAATTTGTAGTCTCTGTTAGGCAGACTTTGTGGCTAGCTGATAAGCCAGGAGGGCAAGGGTTCCTATTATATTTTGAGAATGTACAATAAGAAGATTGATTCATTACAAGTCACAACACCATTGTATTTAAGCCAATACTCATAATGGTGCTGGACTCTCTAACGTCTTGTACGTTCTGATTGATCTTCAAATTCTATTTCCAGTTAAACCTGGTGATAGCTGGAATTAAAGAAAAGCCTGGAGAACAGGATGTGTTTTTGCTTTTAATGTAATTTCAAATAAAGATTTGAAATATATCCCAGATTTACCAGTTGCTACTAATATTTTCCTAAAATCAAACACACCACAAGCTTGAAAGAGATGGAATTGTATTGTATAAAATTCAAAAACAACTACGCACAAAGCATAAAATTCTAGATGCCACAGCAGTGAAACGTGCAGATTTCTGAGTCCTACCTGAGATGTCAAAGTAGTGTGTGGAGAAGAAAAGGATTACAATTCATGCTGTCAGGCATCTCATCTACAGAAATGCTTTAGTAAATATAGGAACTGAAAACTATGGTTTGCATAACTGTTGGGTTTTTCTCACTCTAAATCTACATCTTTTTAAAATATCTTACACCCCTAGAAGGATCCTTACAATTCAAATATTATTTTAAAGTATATTATAACTCCTGGGACTTCCCCTCTGTGTGCATTCAAATCTTACTCTTTTTATAAGGACATAGTGACATGGGATGAGAGCCCTTCTACTGCACCATTGGAACTCCATTATATCTGCAATAAACTCACATTCACAGATGCTGGAATTTAGATTTTCTTTCTGAAGGTCAAAATCTAGCTCATAACTTGGGGCACTGTGCCCCACAATTTTGTTCTATCTCCTTTGCACATAGTAATGTACTCCACAATCACCTGATTCAGAGGACATTGACGGCTAAGTGCTAGATTTTACAATTCCTTTTAGATTATGAATCTGCTAACTAAAATGCAAGGAAAATGTAGTCACTGCTGGCCATACTTGCTACCCCTCAAAGCTGCTCTTGTGGATAGTGTGTCCAAGACAAGTCTGATTTCTCCAAGAAGGATATGCAATCTACTTTTTAAGTTTATTGGTACAGTTTAGATGTACATGAAGATCATACTCATCATAGGAAATTTGTACCTGTTCATAATATATTTTGATTCCTCTTTTTTTCCCCAACACTTTCACCTCCCTTCAATCCCTCTTTATCTGCTTATTTACAAATTTTTTTCTATTTTATCCTGTTTTATAATATTTTTTCTCTTTTCCTTTCCCTCCTTTCCCACTTCCTCCTCCCTAGTTCCTCTTTCCTTTTGAACAATTTCTTCCTATTTCATAATATCTATTGTACATTTTGGTCTTTCTTTATTCTTTCAGTTTCTCACACTAGGGAGACAATGCCACGTTTACACATATGTGTCCCATTTAGTTCACTTGGAAAGTACGGTCTCAAAGTACATCCATTTGCCTAGAAATGTCTCAAGTTTATCCTTTTTTATAGCTGAATAGTGCTCTATTGTATTAAAAACACATCTTTTTTATCCATTCCTCAGTTAGTGGGCATTTGGGTTGTTTCCAAGATGTAGCTATTACAAACTGTGCTGCTATAAACATGGGTGAGCATATATCACTGTGGTACAATTTTTTTAGTTTTTCCAGGGAAATACCCAGAAGGGGAAAGGTTGGGTCAAATAGGACCTCTAATTTCAGTTTTTTGAGGACTCTCCACACTGATTTCCACAGTGGCTGCACCACTCTATACTGCCACCCTCTGTGGAGAAGGGCTCCTTTTCCCCCACAGCCTCTCCAGCATTTGTTATTGGTTTGTTTCTTGATGGCAGCCAGTCTTTCTGGGATGAGATGGAATCACAGCATTTTTTAAATTTGCATTTCTCGAATGACCAGGGATGCTGCACATTTTTTCATGTACTTTTGCTGTTTGTATTTCTTCCTCTAAAAAATGTGTATTCACCTTGATGTCCATCTTGAATTGGGTCTTTAAATTTAGGGAGTCTGATTTTTTTTCAGTTTTTCATGTGTTCTAGATATAATTCCTTCCCCCGAGGGGCAACTGGCTAAGATTTGTTTTTCCCATTATGTGAGTTGTCTGTGCACTCTGCTGGTAATTTCTTTTGCTGTGCAAAAGCTTTTTAATAGGATGAGATTGCAGCTGTCAGTTCTTTGTATTATTTCCCATGTGATCATGGTTTTCTGCATGAAACCTTTGCCTATATTGTTTTTAAGAGACCTGCCTATTCTCTCTTCCAGAGTTTTTGGGACACAATGGAAGCAGTCCTAAGAGGGAAATTTATACACATCAGAAAAATAGAATGAGCTCAAAGAAACAATTTAATATTGAACCTCAAACTTCTAGGAAAAAACAAATCAAACACAAAGCTTGTATAAGGAAATTATAAACATGAGAATAGAAATTAATGCAACAGAGACTAAGAAAACAATACAATCAATAAGATGAATAGTTGGTTCTTTGAAAGATTAAATAAAATTCATAAATCCTTAGACAACCTTGTCAAAAAGAGAGATGACAAGACTCAAATTCATGCAATAAGGAACAAAAAGGGTAAAATCATGACATCCTGTAGAAATCCAGAAGATCATCAATATTTACTTCAATAACCTGTACTCTAATAAGATGCAATCTTATCATTGTCCCCAAAACAGAAATGAGGACATACAGTAGATCAACATTGTGTTATTTCTGCTGCAAGAGGCAGTTCATGAGATCATCTTTCAATGCTGAAAACTGGAAACTAGGCTTCATTTTATTGATACATAAAGTGGAAAAACAAGGTAAATTGAGGTATTTTCTAAATATTGCAATGTGTCTGGATTTGAGTTAGGCCATAAAAAGATTATTACCATGTATAAAAACCTATTCTGTGATAACTGAGAGGCATAACAATTAGGCTCATCTATAAAAAAATCAAAACGAAGTAAAAATCAGCAGGTAGTGTAAGCCTACGAGGACGAATTCAGGTAGTTTTAGTTATCAAAACGGTTTCATCAGACACTGAGCAATAATCACTGGAAAGAAACACTCTTTGGTGTTGACCAGTCTTTCTTTCTCGGTGCTACCTTGGACACATACATTCAATTATGTTTTCTAATGAAAAAGGGAGTAGAATTAGGGTAGGATTAATGATGAAAAGGGAAGATGATATACCTTCATGCGTTAGTCACTTGTACATTTAATCCTCTCACAGAAACAATTCGCCATGCACAGAACTCTCCACCTTCACTGGCTATTCCCATGGCTTACAGCCAGGAGAACGAGCACAGTCCATCAGACCCAGAGGAATGAAAGAAAACATGTTCTCAGTGGCCCTGGGATCCATTCTCTGCACTCCTGGAGACCCGCTGGAGTAGTTCATGGGAAGAGCGAGGCACACGCTGTGGCCGTGAAACTCAGCACTGGTGACAAACACCGAAGGGAACTGGTTCCCTGACTCGGGCCACTGGAGCACATGCCCTTGGAAGCAGAGTCGTCGTCTCGGACAGGTCTATAATGTCAGAGAATTTTCTGCCCCTTATACAGCTTCAATATGCAGTCAGACTTTGTATAACTTGAACTTATTAGTAATATTTGAGGTTCATATAAAATATGTCTATATTGTCTTGCAAATTCCATGCTTTGGAAGGAATTTTTTTGAAATCAGAACAACACATAATGAAAGATCAAGAAAAGAGGCAATTAGAATTATATGACATTCTTGGGGAACTAATGAATCCCCGGGCTTAAAAATGAGTCCAGCACTCCTAGCAAATAGTGAAAAATGAAGCCCACAGCAGAGTTTTCCTTCCCTCTCATCTTTCCCAATCTAATGTCCCAGTGAACAGAGGGCAGAAAATAACGTGTCAGAACGGGAATAAAAGATGCTGCTATCAATATTCACGGTAGTGGCCCGCACAGCATTCACATTTTGTTTGCTAATAAGCCTAAAAGTTGTCTCTCCTGAGCATTTGCTATTTCTTTGCCAAGTCAGATCTCCTGCCTTTGATGATGATGGTCAGTCTTCCTTGGAGGAATGAGCCCTTCTTAGAGGGAACAAGCAACTCACTCTTCGTGTCACCGAGGGTTTTCCCCTTGTACAGGGCTTTAAGTGCTACCACTCAGCATTTCCCAGCATGGGCTATGTGAGGGGATCATGTTGGTAATTCCTTTGGTCCCAAATCTTACACAATGAAATATACATCCTGCCCACTGCAGAAGGGGCCATGCCACCAAAAGTAGGCCAATCGGAACCTTTTCTCTCATAAAATTGAATTTTGAATATGAGATAGAATCAAGGATACAAATCCTTGAAGCTGCACCCTGAAAGACTGTCCACTGCTGTCCAATTATTCACCTCGTGTGGAGTGTAGCCACCTGGGTCAGTTCAGCACATTCTATCTTTCCCTAATTAAGCATAGTGGGATTGTATCACCTACACCCCAAACCCTCCACTAGGCCCAGAAAATAGTACCTGGCATTAAGGTGGGAACGAAATAGGATAGAAGAAGTAGAGATAGGAGGAAAGAGATGAAGAAAATCATAATGTAAGAATTATACTTCTGAAAAGATTGTAACTTTTGGGACACAAAGTTACCCAAGGCTATTCAAATCCATATTTCTTGAATTAATTTATCCTTCCTTCTTGCCATATCCTTCTCACCCAAAATCCCTTAAAGAAACTGTAAGTCCATGAATTAGCTTACTTGGTAAAGAAAAGGGTAGAAGAGGGTAGAAACCTGATCTTAAGATAAAGGAACGGATTGAGAGACTTCAAAGTATGTTTAGATTATCCATTGAAAAAATTATAAAACTGAGTTTGTGTCTTTCACCTGTAAATTAGCCATTCTTTTTTTGTCCTGTAAGCTAAAACCAAGGCAAAATATCTTATAGATGCACCGATTCTATAGCCTTCTCCCTCCTCAAGAAAACCATACATGTTCCCATTTCCAGAAAATAATGCACACCTCTCTTTTGAGGGCCCACACCCTTCTTTGAGTGTGTATTTTAAAATATACTTATTCAATGTCTTTATTCTTCTTACCAGTGCATTCTGAAAATTCTCTTTTTTGTGATGGAAATCAGTGAACCTGCCTCCTGCCCCATGGGTAGCTGACTCCAGTTCTCCAACTCTAGCTTGGGGAGCTCCTTGAGCCCTGTCCTGCGAGGACCAGGGAAGGATGCTAATTGTTGCTTTACCAGATGGAGAATCCCTAAAAAAAGACTTGGACATCCACACAGATAAGTCAGCAGAAGTGCACATTTGTTAAAGAGAGGACAGATTTGCTCTACAGAGAGTGAGCGAGCGAGGTAGTACAAACACCCACAGCAGCCCTGAGGATGAGGGGAAAGGGATCTCTTTAATCCACAGTTTTTGGATGAGCTTCTCCCTGACCCAAAGAAGCGGTTAGGACAGTTTTCCTATCCAACACTCCCTGGGCTTGGAGAGACTCCCCTGGCTCCTTGTCAGATGTAAGTGAAAGACTAAAAACTGCATTGTTCTCATTGATCCTGAGAACAGCACCACACAAGGGACTAAAAATGTTGCTTTCTGATTGACATTGGGAACAGTGCTCAGGAGCCATCCAGTCATTCTGGGTTCTGAGTTCTGTGCCTACCCTCTGGGTTTTTATGACCTTTGACATATTTTGCCTAATTGTCTGCTTTGTCCTGACTCTGCTGTCCTATCTCAATGGGGCTGGGTGAGGCTTAAGAAGAGGAGGTAGCATAAGTTCCTTTTATTCTATGTTTTTTCCCCAATAGAGCAGTCTGTAGTGTATGCCCCGTGTTTGTTACATTGTGCTCTGACTTTCCTGTATTTTAAGTATTTTCCAAAATTCTAAAGATTTTACCACTCTCAATAACAGGCATCAAAGCAAAAATTGCAGCAGATATAGTTAACTAGCTGAAGACTTTATCTGGGGAATTGCAGTGGTTTCCAGAATGTAATTTGAACAGAACCCATCCAGAACCAAAGGGAGTAGGATTTTGGGTTACTGGGACAAAGGCAGATCTTAGGCCTGTGTGTTTTCAAATTGGCCTCACTGGAAGGAAAAGTAAACTTTCTCTTATCTTCTACACAGAGGGATAAATTAAAGACTTTTATAGGTAAATGGATGCAACTTGAGACCATATTCATAAGTGTAATAAATCAGACTTATGTGTGTAAACATCATATTGTCTCACTAGTGTGAGAAACTGAATGAGTAAATAAGATCAAAATGTGCAATAGATATTGTGAATTGGGAAGAAACTCTTCAAAAGAAAAGACAAATTCTGAAGGGACAAAGCAAGAAAGGGAAAAAGAAAATATACACATAAATACACATGATAGTTAAGATAGTTACAGGGCTAGTTTCTCTTAGTTCATTGAAAAGGAAGGATTGTGCTAATAGTGTTTAAACAGGATATCATGCCTGTATTTTGTACTCTAAATAATTACTATGAAGACAGCAATGCCCAATGTATTAATCATTGTAACTCTCCTACTCGCCTGTTTTGAAACTCTGTTTTATGGTTATTTTAATTTTTTTCTCTTGAAAATGTCTTTCTGAAATGAAGTAGCTCTAACTACTGGGAGCAAGGTGCCCCCCTTAATTCAGGAGACTCTGCCATGATGATCAAGTTTCAAAGGCCAGTCCCACGGAACAAAAGGAAGTGCCTGAGCAGGGAAACCGGCAGGACACTTTAAAAATTTTTACATTTCAAAGGGACAGAGAAGGAAGCCATAATTAGACTTCTAGTCATAAAGTAAATGTTCTGAGAAAAGGGCATTCAGGAATCTGAAGTGAGGAAGAAACCTATCTGAAGGTTAGTTAAGTGGTGGGAGACTTAAGGCCAGTCTTAATTCTTAGCTCTGCACCCCAACCCTCCAGGATACTGGTGACTTCTCTTTCTACCTGGAATAATCATTGATTACAGGGAATATCCGAGTTCGTTCTTTTTTAAAAATAAGTACATGTCTGTGACCCATGAAGATTCTATTCATCATGGGTAGTTGGTACACAAACATGACACATAAGTCTTTTTATGTCCCCTTCCCCCACTCAGAACAATAACCTCCATTTCTGGTAAACAATAACAAGACAGTAAATGTACTGATGGAAACACACACTAACATATTATTGTGTGATCATAGTGTAGCTACCTAACACTACTAATCCAAAAGTTCACTGAAGAATATTTAGGAAAAGGACACCTGGACCATGGGTTGTGGGCCTGCTTCAGGCTCTTTCTCTTCCCTTTTCTGGGTGACAGAAGCAACATATCAGCAGTCAGTAATGTGGCTTCAAATCTTCTCCTAACTACAGTTGCTTCTTTTCTTTTCTGTTTTCTTTTCTTTTCTTTTTTCCCCCTCCCTTCCCTTCTTTTCCCTTTCTGTCTCTTCTCTTCTCTTCTCTTCTCTTCTCTTCTCTTCTCTTCTCTTCTCTTCTCTTCTCTTCTCTTCTCTTCTCTTC
>NW_004955504.1:6048649-6052821 GCF_000276665.1 Chinchilla lanigera | reverse complement strand
CCTTCCCTTCCCTTCCCTTCCCTTCCCTTCCCCTCTCCTCTCCTCTCCTCACCTCTCCTCTCCTTTTCTCTTCTCTTTTCTCCTTTTTCTTTTCTTTTTCTTTTAGCTTCTGGAGATACTTCCAACATTGTTTTAGTGAAAAGGCACAGATTAATCAATTATAGAATGATGCAAATCAATTATGAAATACTATAACATAACCCACTGGTTAGTTGTGTGAATGACAGTAAAAACCAAAGGATGTTACAATAGTCAAGAGCCAATGTGCTTGAGGACATTTCCAAGACACCACAGACCAGGCAAAATTATCAATTTCATTGATGTAAAGAATCCAAAAGATTTGTAAATGCATTTCCAATGCATGGATATCTGACACACTTTGGACTGAGTGGAAATAGATAACTTCTATTTACTTACACAACAACATTTGCTAGGAGGTTTTGAGTACAGAAATTGCACTGAGTTGTGTGGAAAAGATGGGCAAGCTTCTAGACAACAGTCTTGTTCCTTGTATCCTGAGGCCTCAGTCTTCCAGCTTTCCACTCTGCTCTTCTGAGGAAGCAATCAAATCTGTCACCATCATTTTATAAGGCACAAATAATTCCTTACAGATTACCCACTGCATTGCTGCATTTTGTACACCAAATTTAAGAAATTACAAGCTCAGCCCCAATTCTATTAGTGTTGGAGGATTTGACAGTCCTGTGAAACTCTGAGCTCAGGAGAACAGGGGATCTGGATTCCCAGCTTCACCTGGGATGGCCTCCTCCACATAGTTTCTTCTTTCAGGAATAGAGGGGCCTAACCTACAAGAGGAGAATTGTAACACATAAGGGGAATGGTTCTATTATTTTTGCATGGTTATAAAGCCACCAAACACTTGTATTACTGTGCACATTTAGACACCTTGTTTTAGAGGAATCAAAACATTTGCAGAAAGCCTTTTAACTAGGAAGAAGCTACCTTGACTAGGGATTATCTGTTGGTTTTTCCTCCTACCAATGTGTATCAAATTAAGTGAGACCAAAGACTAGAGATGACTCCACAGCACTGTAAGCTCTCAGCCAGTGTGCTGCCCTACTACCAGACCTTTCAGTCAGTGGAAACAACACAATGTTCAGGACTGTGCAAAGTTCACAGAACACAAGCATGAATAAAAACTAAAAATAAGATTTGTGTATCTATGCAAAAGGCTGATGTGTGTTGGGCAAGGAAATAAAATTCAAAAGCATTTGTAGTCCATCAAATGGAACGTTATCTCCATTTGCACCCCTGTGATTGGTTTCCTTTTTGCATTTCTGGAAGTCTGATTGAAATTCAAGAGTTTTACCTGTTTTCAAATGGCTAGAGTGGTTTTATTGAAAGGGCTAGGCTAGAATTTATTTGAAGACCATTTATGTCTAAAAAAAAGAGACTAAGTATCATGCTATATAACCCCAGCAAGCTGCTGTAGAAATGCCATATGTCAAAATTCTTAAACTCCGGTAGATCAGACATTGTTGTGCTCTGTACTTGAACACAGATGAGTGACCAGGCCCTGATCTGTCCCAGAGTCTACTCCACAGAAGAGCAATAGAGACTGGGGACAGCCCTGTGTCCCTCCATGACAAAACCTGCGCTTCACCAGCATCCGGACAGCTACACTACGGTCAGCATGATCTCTCAGAAACAGCCAGAACCCGAGAGGAAAGGTTTTGACTTGGTGGTTACCTCCAATTCACCAAAGTAAGGAATCACACATATTATCACATGTAATCACTTATAAATATCGCCATACCTACTGGGTAACGGTGGATGGTAAAATTCCAAGATGGCTTTTAAAATTCTCACTCCTGCATGAACACACCCTCTGTAGTTCCTACCCCTTGAAAGTGTGCAGAATACATTGATGTGATGAAATGTCATTGTCCCTGTATGGTAAAACTGAAGAGGTATTAGAGATTTGATTATGATCCATAATCAGTTAACCTTGACATTATCAGAAAGGTAGATCATCCTGGATGAACCAGGCTAATCACTGAGTTGTACCCTCAACCACATGAGCTTAGAAGATATTGAGGCTCTGAAGAGAAGTCCATCCTGGCCAATATCATGACCACAGCCTGTTGAGGTCCTGAGCACTGGACAGAGGTAAGTGGCATCCAAACCCCTCACCTGTAGAAAGAGTGACATCACCAATAGGTGTTGCTTCACACAACGAAGTTGTGGTGACTTGCTGCACAGCAGAAGAAAGGTAACAGATTAGGTATTAGTTTACTTGTTGTTAACAAAAATACCAAGACTTAAAAAACTTAAATAAATTTCCCCAAAATTATTGGTTATTTATAAAAAAGGTTAGAAAAAATAAGAAAGATTAAAGGAATGATAAGAAAATCTTCAAAAGATTGTGAAATCTTACTTTTTGTAAGGGATTTAAAGTTAAGTAAAAAGGAATATCTGTCTATATTATCTTTCTACACATCTATCTCCATACTTGTGAGGAGTGACTGAAGCTGGAGATCAGTCATACATACAGGCCTGGAGCAATGCCAGTCCCAAGGACAAACTGCACCCTAGGTGAGCCACGTGAACAAGCTGCTCTAGTCCAGAGAATGTCAGGCCCTTAGGCTACCATGCAGGCAGGTTGCTAGGCAGAGGGGTGTCACATGGCATCAACCTGATGGATAAATAAATGCACTGCAATGGGTGAGCCATTCATTTCCTACCATCCAGAGAGAGGTTTCTACCTGACCCCAGCTTTCTGCATTCTGACTCTTATTTTATTTCTCCATCCCTCAGCATCCTTCCCCTGGGGAACTTCAAGAGCTGTTCGGGAAGTGGTTTATGTTCATGTCAAATGATATAAACATTTTATAATAAAACTACAGAATTTTTATATTTTGGTATTGTTTGAGGACTTATGATTATTGTTAGTGTTAAGGACATCTTTGAATATGAGGTATTCGTTCCTGTGACGGTTTACATGTAGCTGCTCCTACCTGCTGGAGCCTTTGCCCTTTACCTAAAGACAACCAAAACACTTCCTCTCCTTCTGTACCCCATCACTCCCCACAAATGTGCTACAGAATGATGTTGGCAATACTCATTGTTTTTAAATGTCCTTTCTAGAATTGGCCAGAGATGTCTCTAATTGAATTTCCAATGCTAGCTTTCCATACAAGGACTGGTAGTATTTCAACTGTTCAAAAATTTGATTTAAAATGGAAAGGAAAAGGCAGTATCTGCCCACAATTGACTATTACTCTGCTATAAAGAGGGACAAATTTGAGTCATTTGTAGGACACAGCAGCTTAAATATTTCATGGTTACTCTAATATGAAGAATTCAAAGTATAAGTAAGTTAAAGAGCAAAATAAAGCATAGATAATAATAAACAGGGACGGTGATAGTTAACTGTGCTGTCAGTTTGAGAAAGAAATCCCCCACTGTTTGGCTTAGCATAGTACTGAGTGTGACTGAATGAATTTACTGAAGATGGAAGACCCATCCTGATCATGGGTGGCACCAACCAATAAGCTTGTAGCCTGCATAGAATAAAAAGGGAAAGCAGAAGGGAGACATACTTCTGTTGCTGCAGAGGAGCCTCAGACTTCACTTGCAGCACACACTCTTCAGCCTTGCAGTGCACAGGGGCCTTTTGCACTCTTCCATACCTGACTCTCACCATTGTAACCCTATCTTGTAAATCTCTCTCTGTCTGTCTATCTATATCTATCATCTGTCTATTTATCTATCTATCTATCTATCTATCTATCTATCTATTTATCTTATATCAAGTCTCTTTCTCTAGTGACTACTGCCTGGAAAAGGGATACAGATGTTCTTCAAATTGTAAGGGGACAAAGAGCTGGAGGGAAGGGGGAAGGGGGAGAAGGAAATGACA
This sequence comes from Chinchilla lanigera, assembly GCF_000276665.1. Lineage (NCBI taxonomy): Eukaryota > Metazoa > Chordata > Mammalia > Rodentia > Chinchillidae > Chinchilla > Chinchilla lanigera. The sequence continues at coordinate 6,048,938 of NW_004955504.1, read as the reverse complement.
CATAAAAAGAATTAAGATGTGTTATGTACATGGTCCAAGTTTCCTCAATGAATGTAATAATTATGAACTGCAAGTATAAACACTTAGTGGAGAAAGAATATCACACAAAAAGATTATTTTTTAATTTTTACTTTATTTTAAGAAATGAAAGAAGGAAAACATATTAACAAAGAGACATCCATTTACAAAATAGCATAAGAACAGTACAAAAAAACAGAGTTACAGACAAAATTGTTGGAAATTAACCATGGTTGTTGTATCACTTATTGATATCTTCAAAGTGGTTTCT
>NW_004955504.1:6035074-6045929 GCF_000276665.1 Chinchilla lanigera | reverse complement strand
TTTTGGGCTTGACTTGTTCTTTTCATAAAAGCTTGAGGTGCAGCGTTAGGCTATCTATTTGTTCTCTTTCTGTTTTCCTTATGTGTGAGTTCACTACTATAAATTTCCCTCTGAGGACTGCTTTCATTGCATCCCACAGAGTCCAGTAAGTTGTATCTACATTTTCATTTGTTTGTAGGTATTTTTTAATTTCTTCTTTTATTTCTTCTGTGACCCATAAGTTGTTCAGGAGGTTGTTGTTTAATTTCCAATTATTGTTTATGGATTTTTTGGAGTTCCTTTTGTCATTAGTTTCCAATTTCATTGCACTGTGGTCAGATAATATGCATGGAATTATTTCAGTGCTTTTGCATTTAGGTAGGTGTGCTTTATAGGCAAAAATGTGGTGTATTTTAGAGAAAGACCTATGTGCACCTGAGAAAAATGTGTATTTGATGTGGGGGTGGAACACTCTGTATACATCTACTAAGTCCATTTGTTCACAGCTTTGGTTCAGATCTATTATTTCTTTGCTGATTTTTTTTGTTGAGTTTACCTATCTCTTTGTGTCAAAGGGGTGTTTAGGTCTGCTATTACAATGATGTTATTAATTATATGGGTTTACATGTCAGCTAAAGTTTGTCTTATATAGTTAGGTGCTCTGATATTTCGTGCATACATGTCTGACTGTTATCTCATTCTCTTGCAGTTTTCCCCTGACAAGTATGTAGTGACCTTCTTTTTCTGATTTGATTGTTCTTGGTTTGAAGTTTACATTGTCTCAAAAATACTAGCAACAACTGCTTTTTTTCTGGGTTTCTGTTGCATGGAGAATTGTTTTCTAATCCTTTGACTTTCAGTCTATGATTTCCACTATGATTTCTCCACGGTCTGGAGACCCTGGTACTGAAGGTAAACCAAGGTCCCTAGAGACTGTCAGTGAGCTGCCTGGATAGTATTTGGCTAAACACTCTCCATCTGACATCCAAACAGACAAGTTGAAGGAAGAAAATACAATCCCAGAACTCAACTCTACCCAGAACAAGTTCCGGAGACACTGACCTAGGAGAAATTGAAAGTCACATGTCTGAAATCTCTGAATTGATCACAACTGAAGTAAAGAAACAACTCCAACAGGCTATAGAAGAAATCAGATCAGAAATAATTGCACAGATAAAGAAATGACATTACTAATGAAAGAACTGCTCAGCACATCTAATGAAAATATATGCAAAAAAATGGATGAGCATAGGAAAATGATGGAAACATTAAATGAGCAATACAGGTCAGAACTAGAATGTATGAAACATTCAAAGAGATATCCAGGAAATCAAAACTTCCACTGAAAGCTGGCAAAACTGCTTGAAAGAGGCTGAAGATAGAATCTCAAATATTGAAGAGAGCATGGCAGCTAATGATCATGAAAGGAAGGATCTGTTAAAATCAACAAGGATCCAGGAAAAATCAATTCAACAGCTGCAAGATGAGGCAAAGAGAAATACTCTAAGACTAATAAGAGTCAAAGAAACAGAAGGAGGCAACACAAATGACATAAAAAGAATATTTGCAGAAATAATAGCAGAAAACTTCCCAAGCATGAAATAAGATTCTGAAATACAGGTAAATGAGGCATATAGAACCCCAACTGGCCATAACCAAAATAAAACCACAACCAGACATATAAAAATCAAGAGCCCAGAGATCCAGCAAAAGAAGAGAATATTAAAAGCTGCTAGAGAAAAGAAAGAGATTACCTATAAATGAAAGCCTATCAGAATCACAGCAGACTTCTCAACACAGACAATCCAATCAAGAAGAACTTGGAAAGGTTATACTTTCAGAGATTATTTCTATAGTATGTTACTAGAGAAGTTTCTCTGATTGTGTAGAGTATGAGAAGAACTTGGAGCAAAGTATTACAAGTCCTGAGACAAAACAACTTCCAATCACGACTGATGTACCCTGCCAAACTATCCTTCAAATTCAATGGAGAAATAAAGTATTTTCATGACAAAGAACAACTGAAGAACTTCATGAGTGCCAAACCATCATTGCAAAGAGTAATAGAAGATATTCAAGACAGAGAAAAAAGTGACTACAATTACAGGACTAGAAAGGAACTCTCAAGCAGAGCAAGCAAGTAAATAGGTAGAAAAAGTAGGAAACCAACAGCAAGTAAATAACATGACAATGGTAAGTCAACACATATCAGTTATAACCATAAATGTAAATGGCCTCAATTCATCAGTCAAAAGAAATAGACTGGCAGAGTGGATTAAGAAACAAAATCCAATGATATGCTGTATACAGGAAACACATTTTACTCAAAAGGAAGTCCAAGTTCCTCATTAGATGTGCTGAGCAGTTCTTTCATTATCAGTGTCATTTCTTTTTTTTTTTTTATCTGTATGATTATTTCTGATCTGATTTCTTCTATGGCCTGTTGGAGTTGTTTCTTTACTTCAGTTGTGATCAATTCAGAGATTTCAGACATGTGACTTTCAATTTCTCCTAGGTCATTGTCTCCGGAACTTGTTCTGGGTGGAGTTGAGTTCTGGGATTGCATTTTCCTCCTTCATCTTGTCCTTTTGGATGTCATATGGAGAGCATTGAGCCAAATACTACCCAGGCAGCTCACTGACGGTCTCTAGGGACCTTGGTTTACCTTCCGTACCAGGATCTCCAGACCATCAGTGGAAACATGTGGGCCTTAGCTGTGAACTCAGGGGTGGCCAGTCGGGGGCTGTTGCTCTGGGTCCTCAGGCAGCTGGTTGAGGGAGGGCAGGCCTCACCCACCAACAGAGAGGTCCCCAGCAGCAGGCCACTCCTGAGATGTTTCCCACCACAAAGGGACAGGGCCAGTCATCCACGCAGGTCTCACCTACAAAAAGATTATTCAAATGACACCATTAATTCCTTGGGATAATAGGTGAGATATTATGCAAATTTTAACACGTTGTTCCTGGCCCATAGTTAACTTTTAATACACCATTGTTTACTATATGAAGGAATGAATAAATTAATGATTAACTTGTGGGCACACACACTAGAGTTATGGCAATATCACATATTATCTAATATTTTGAATATTTATCCCTTTATTCTTTATTCCATTTGTAATCACTGATTATATTGTTTAAGACTGCCAAATCTCTCATTAAGTTTCATAGTTGGTGTTGTATATCATCTGCCCATCTTCATACCAAAAAATGATGTCTGTTTTGCACAAGTCAATGTTCTTCAGAGTTAGACCATCTCAGCCAGGCCTTTTTCCTTTCTCGTTTATCTGTCATCTGCTTTCTCATCGTGGTCCATCTAAACTTGCTATTTTAAGAGCTGAGCTTTTCATATTCTGACAGTTTCATCCTCATGCTGCTCATATTCCTGTTCAACAGATCCAGAGCCTTGGGCAGCTGTCATCTCAGCCATGGTGACTCTGGTCATGCCACCCAACAGCAGCATTTTAACATGTCTGGTGGGATTCATTCTAATGCCCTCTGTGGTGACCTTTTGTGATTTCTCCCAGGTCTGCAGCCACTGCTTTTCCTTGCGAAGCTCTTAGGTCTTTTGTGGGGAAGTTGAGCTCAGGTAGACCCTCTGCACTGAGAGGTGTGACTCAGAAGCTGCCACCTTGTTCAAAGCCAGCTGTACAACGTTAGCAGACATTCACCTAAAGAAAATTCAGGGGACGTGTGGGAAGAATGTTCAGAAAACTATTAATATTCATGACTGAAGAACTCTACAATCACTGTAGTTATGCCTACAAAAATGCAATGCTTGCTACTTGGCCCCAAAGACTATGATCATTAACTGTTTAGAAAGTCAATGGAAATACTATAGTTTCCCAAATTAACAATATCAGAAATATTGTCTTCTAGGTGTACAGAGATCAGGTAACCTCACCACAGACGTGATGGAATATACATGTTACTTAGTTAGAATTAAATATTCTGTTCTATATGTATGAATTATACATATATACTTCAAAGCATCATATTATACATGATGAATGCATACAATATTATCTAAGAATGTAAATTAAAAAATATTTACAAGCAGTATCATTGAACTTACTGAAATTTTAGCTAATATAATTTTACAAAATCTCTGTGTATCAAGCTCATTCTAGGGATTCATTTGTGTCTCCTGTCATGTATGTCCTGTGCCTTTAAAGCTTCCCAAGAGATTTTCATTCATTTACTCAACAAAAACATTTCCAGGCTCTCCAGGAGCTGGGCTATTGTAAGAGCTATATATCACAGTAGAAGCCTTCACTCATGATCCTGTGTTCTGTGGAGATGAGGTCATGAAGTAAACAATCAAACAGATGAACAGGAAAGAATGTGTCAGTTTGTGAACACTTCTGTTGGTGAACAATTCTGCTCTCAAACAGCAGCATTTGGCAAAATTTTGCTTCTGTTCCCCAGCTCTGTGCTGGGTGAGGAACACGAGCATGGCCATCTTCCCTAGAATGTTGGAAGGAATTAAGTTTGTAAACCAGAATACCACTTTACTGGAAAGAGATCTAGAAGAACAGTATTTCCTATTGCAGCTGACTTGATAGCTATTTAATTTGGAAAAATAACACTTTGAAACAGTAAATATTTTAGATATACTGTATTTACCTATTTAATAAATGGGCTTACCTCATTTTAATTAGAATGGTGAAGCCATAATCTCTGACTAATTAGAAGAAGGTTGGTGATCAAAATAAACTTCAACTATAACTTCCCTTATAAATTTAAGGGGAAAACATGATTCTCTATGACAAAGGTCCTGGCAAGTTTATTTGGTAACTTAAATTTACAAGTCAAGAGTTTAAATCTTCAGAACTAATAAAAGTAGGGAATTCATTTATCTCTTTATGGTATACTTGGAGGGAAATTCAACATTATACCAAGAAAGGGGAAGTCAGAGACAGAGAAAGGAGAGGATAAGAAAGAATGAAGATACATACATGTATCAACTCTCAACAAAGAACACAAGCATTATACACTGCAAAAATGGACTAATAAAAACTAAAGCAAAAATAAAATCAGCAACTAAACAACAAAGTACTGAGCAAGTAGAGATTTAGCTAATTCTGTTATGGGAAACAATTCATACATGGTCACTATATTTTCTCATCTATATACATCTAATGGCAAGCACAGTGCTTTGTGTTATTAATGCCCTTTGATTTATTCTTTTTGCTTGTGCCCATTTCCATTTGAAGTGCTTCAGATGTGAATGGATTTACATAACCTACATGTTTAGTAATGTAATAATGCAACACACACCTGTGACGTACCATGCACTCAGCTTAATATATGGGAATCCCTCAGCGCTTTGGACATTTCCTGTGCACCTTCCTAATCGTATTCCCTTCATGTGCCAAGCGGGAGCCAGCACCCAGAACTTCTATCTCTCATGTCATTTTCTTGTCAATACATAGCAGTTATATAATATACATGTCTATGTGGGTTTATACAGCTCAACAAAATGTGCTGAAGTACTTCTTTCAAAATGTACATACTTTTTTTCTGGGATTTGTTTTGTTCAACCCATATTAGTCATGTTTATGTGGTAGCTACCATCACTCCTCTACAGAATTTCATATATGGAGAAATAAGAAGCACTTATTTATTTTTCTGTTTGACCAATACAATTGGGACTCTTTCCTCTATCAGTTTTCCTTTTCTACCCTGAGGATGCTATGAGCATTTTGCACATAATACCCTTGTGCAGAGGTACTGGAATCTTAGCTTTCCACCTAGTGGCGAGGCAGATGGGTAGAGGCTTTGCCCTTTTGCACACTAGCGGACTAACATCCGGAGTTATGCAGAACCATGCCTGGTGCTCCCCAGCACTGCTCCATCACTTGGGGTACTGAGTCTTTCACTTATTTCCAGGTATTGGGAATGAGATGTGCAGAGCTTTGGATGAGCTCCTTCCAGAAGGGTTGGTTTTCAGGAGCTGGGTGGTGGTTCAGCAGTTGTCAGAGGAGGACTCTGCGGGACACTCCTGTGAGGTCCCTTGGGTATATCCCTGGGAATGGGGTGAACAGTCAACGGGGTGAGGCACTGGAACTGTCCAACTTGGAGGGACATGGAAGGAGCCAAGGTGGGAACATCATGAGAAGGTCACCTTCAAGCCCAGTTGCTGCTGAGGGTTACACATGTGTACTGACCAAAGCCCTTGATGTCTACAGGTCTAAGACAAGTAAGCAGCCCTCAGGGAAAGATCTGTGTAAATCATCTGTTGGGAGAGGCAACAGCCAAGGAGAAAAGATTTACTTTGGGTCTCTAGGTCATGGTTTTAGAAGATTCCATCTGTGCTTGGCTGGCTCCAAGGCAAAAATATGAGGGTGGAAGGAAGCTGCTCTTCCTGTGCCAGGAAGAAGAGAGAGCAAGAAAGAACCAGAGAGGAAGACAGGAAGAGCCTTGCAATGAGAAATACCCTTCAAAACCATCCCCCCTTCACAGTGATCTGCTTCCTTTAGCTGGGCCCTACCTCCCCAGAGCCCATTCCTTGTGGAGCTCACCAGTTAATCAGTTGAGGTTAGTGACATCATAATCAGGTCACTTTGCCAAAGTCCAGCCTGTGAGCACTTGAACCTTATGAGGGGTAATTTAGATCAAACCATATTAGAGGAAGACTTGGGGAAAGAAATCTTCCAAAATATTCAAGTCTGTTGTGTTTCTACATGTCACTTACTAACTCCGAGCCTTAGAAAATGGGGATGTGAACAGGTTTTATAGCCATTTTTCTGCCTGAACACTCTGAGGAAATGCAATTAGAGTCCAAATGGAAGAGTGTTATGCTACAAAACCAATGTCTTATTCCATTCTAGCTGCTGTCTCAACATGTCTAAGACTGGGTAGTTTATAAGAAGTTTATACTGAAGGATTTGGAGGCTGGAAAGTCCAAGATCAAGGTATTCTCACATGGGGGATCTCCCAGGGGTCCTCACTCTGCTTTAGAGATCCTGTCTTCTTGCTGTGTCCTGACCAAGTGGATGGTTGCCAAGAAGCATCTTAAGCTTCTTTCATAAAGGCACTGATCCCATTCATTCATACAGGTGGTGCTCTCAAGACTCAATGACTTCTCACAGCCCACCCCCTTAGTATAGGGCCATTGTGCATTAGGTTCCAGTCAGTGAGTTTTAATGGGACACCAACATTAGGGCCACTGTCTTAGCAATTACAAAAGTACCAGAGAGCTAAGCCTGTAGCTCAGGGGTAGAGCAGTTGACCAGTATGCGCAGACCCTGAGTTCAACCCCGACCCCAGTAAGTGTCAGAAATTATAACAACAACAAAAAATGTTACAGCCATATGGTCAGCTCTACCGGCTTAAATGCTAAACAGTTGTGGAGAATAAGACACCTACAAGAATTAAAACAAATACAAGTGGTCAAATATGATTAAAACAGCATTTTTTCTTTTTTTTTCTAAAATGATACAATCGTTAATATGGTAGAGATCTCATATATTTTGACACTGGAAATTCAGCTGCTCCTGAATCAGAAAGATAGTCTTCCATATATTTAATGTTTTTATATATTCTCAGAAAATGAATTTAAATTACTTATTTTACTGCACTGAGAAAGGAAATCTATTTGCCTGGCAGTGATACTCATTCTTGGTATTGCCAGATAGCTTCTTGTGAACAAATGATAATAGATTCAGACAAGCAAAATCACATTAAATAATCCTACCACATAATTGCAATGAATTTATAGCAGATTAGAATCAAGAATCGCATTAGCAGAAACATTAAATTATGATGCAGTCTCCATTTTACTTAATGCTCATTTAAAAAAAAAATCCAGTTGCCAAGATTTCAAAATAACATCAGCTTGTCTGGCTTGGGGATGTATAGAAATAATGAATGTGCCTGTTTTTATCCTTCCCACTTAAATGTTTATTAGATTAAAATTTCATTTGACCTATTCTATCAGCAAATGCAAAACTCAAGCGCTATTTCCCATGGGCACCCATTAGTTTGGATTCTTCTGTAATGTGAAATGTAGAATTCAGATATAAAGGGAAAGAACGGAAAGGAAATACTTATGATTGGTCCTCAAGGGTGCTGAGAGGTAGAGTAATGCATGAGCATACTTGAACAGACAGGTCTGCCCTGTGTCTGGTTCCAATAATGCTACAGCAGGGCACGTATATTGCACTGGACTGAGTTTTAAGCCGTGTTACTGTTCTATTCGGTATTTTGTTGTTGATATCCTTCTTAGTGTCTTAAAATACATTTCATTTAGTATTCTTTCACGAAGTAAAAACGTGGTATGTGTCTATGTTCTCACTGAGAACTCAGCTGTGCTATTGTGTGTGTGTGTGTGTGTGTGTGTGTGTGTGTGTGTGTGAAAGAGAGAGTAAGAGTGATCAAAAATTACGGAGAGAGGGATGGGCAGAGAGAGGGAGAAAGAGGCAGAGAGACAGAAAGAGAGACAGAGAAAGAGAGAAGGATAAGGGAGGGGAGGGAAGACAAGAGAAGGGAAGGGAAGGGAAGGGAAGGGAAGGGAAGGGAAGGGAAGGGAAGGGAAGAGACAAGGAGGGACAAAAGGGAAGAGAGAGAGGTGCATTGAACTGTATTCATGAGACTATGGTTGTGTATGTGGCTCTGTGTATGAACTGTGAATTTAGAAGAAAGAATTTTCGATGTTAGATGGCTGAGTGGTAAGCAGCAGAGAAGGAGCCTCTCTGAGTGTTACTGTCAAGACGCTGGAATATAGCACCATGGAGAAGATAGAAGGAGGGAAGTGAGTCCCCTGGACTCAGGAGAGAACTGAGGCAAGAACTGAAGCCTATGGAGACAGTGAAGAGGGAAACATCAATGAAGAAGGAAGTACCCAATGGCATTGTCTCCCTGAGACAGCTGGCACTGTGGGAGAGGAGCAGTCCAAACCTGCAGACACATGGCAAGTGGGGGTGACCCCAAAAGCCTCCGTTGGGAGACAGTGTAGTAAAGGGGAGCGTGGGTGCAAAGGACTGCACTAGCTGGTATGAAGGAATGCACTAGCTGCCTGTGAGCGCTGAGGACTCAGTTGTCCTACACAGGAAGGCGATTGGCTGGGACCCATTTTGGAGAGAAGCTGGCTGAACTCAGCAAGTGGCTCCCAGCTGGGCTCGGGCCTGTAGAAGGTGCGCTGACCACCGCAGGCCGCCAGAGGGTGCAGTATCGCTGAGATTATTCGCTACGCTATCAAAAAGCAACTGCTGGTTCTTTGGGATAAATCAACGCGGATCAGGAGGCTGTCTCCACACATTCAATGACAGCAGAGACAAACCTGGAAGTGAACTTTTCTCTTTCTCTCATAATTTGTAGTTTTTTTGTTTGTTTTTTTCTCCTTCATTGTTTGAACTTGTATTTATATGAGTGTGATGGTGGTTTCTAGCCTCTTTGTGATTGTGGTCTTGTTCTGTTCTTTTTAGCTCTTCCTTTTTTCTTTCCCTCCAGGCTTCTGCACCAGTTTCCCCAGATAGCATGATTCCCTCTGCCCCCCAGCCTTACTTCTAATTTCTTCTTCTTTTCCACTTCTCTATTTTCTCTGTAACTCATTTTAAATTTTAATCCCTAAGGACAAAATTGACATATTAAGGACCTGCATGCTGCATACAATTTTCTGGTTTCTTTTGAATTTTGATATATAACCACAAATCTAGTTTATATGCTTAAAAGTGATAAATCAATGGTTACTTCATTTTTGTCATTTTCTAGGCTGTGTTTTATGTTATTGTCGTTGGTACCACTATAGCTAAAGGGGAAGTAATTTTTCTAAACAGCTGATATCCCTGATAGTCCAAGACTGAGACTGACTTAAGGGTCATGGAAAATACTGTGGCACAGTGCCAAAGAAACAGGGGCTGGGCCAAATAGGCAACAACTTCTCATCCCCAAAATATTGAAGAGACAGGATCTTACAGGAGACTCAGAAACCAAAAACCGGCTAAGCCTGGAAAATAACTAGGAGAAGTAATAATCTCCTAAAGTTTCTAAATGCTAGCAATAAAGCAACCCACAATAGGCATTTTACAAACATCATGCCAGGAATCAAACTAAAAAAAAAAGAAAAAGAAAATAAGAAGACAGTTAAACAAGGTGCAACCCCAGACACAATCAAGGGTAAACCCAGGGAGCAGCAAGGGGGGAAATCTGAAAACCACCCATCTGGCCTCTCTGAAGTGGTAACAACAAAGCAATTGAATGAGGCTCTAGAAAAATATCTAATCAGAAGTAATTTCTCAGATAACTCTAGAGATGGTGTCCAAAATGAAAACCATGCTTAGTGATTCTAGAGCAGATACAGACAAAAAATAGAGAAGCTTAAGAAAATTATGGAATCCTCAGCATAGAAAAGAAATGGAATCCATGTGGCAGATTCAAGTAGATATCCAGGAGAATAAAAATTTCACTGACAGTATTCACAGCATATTAAGCCAATGTGAAACAGGTTCTCAGATATAGAAGACAGGCTTGCAGCTAGTGATTATGAAAAGAAAGATTTCATAAAAACAGCAAGAGACCATGAGAAATCAATACAGCAGCTGTTAGACAGTGCAAAGAACAATAACTTAAGGTTGATTAGAGTCAATTAAAAAGTAAGAGATAGAACAAATGATATAAAAAATGTTCACAGATGCCATGGCAGAAAACTTCCCAGGTAGAGAATAAGAATTTGACATACAGTTGAGGCATATAGAACTCCAATTAGCCATGACCAAAAAAATTTACAGCCAGGCAAATTATAGTCAAGATTCCAGAAACTCAAAGCAAGAATAGAATATTAAAAGGTGTTAGGATAATGAAACAAATCACTTACAAAAGGAATGTCCACCAGAATAACAGCTGATTTCTCAGCACAAATCTTCAAGTCAAGGAGA
>NW_004955504.1:5997706-6032909 GCF_000276665.1 Chinchilla lanigera | reverse complement strand
TGGTAAACAGAATGCAATAAATCATCCAGAAGATTATACAGCATGACCAAGTGGGATTCATACCAGGGATGCAAGGATGGTTCAAAATATGTAAATCAATGAATGTAATACACCATATTAATAGAACCAATGGCAAAAATCATATAATCATCTCAATAGACACAGAAAAAGCTTTTGACAAAGCCCAGTACCCATTCATGATAAACACCCTATACAAAATCAGAATACATTGTCTTTATCTCAGTTTAATAAAAGCCATAGCAAACCAACAACCAATATCATACTAAATAGACAAAAACTGAAAGCTTTCATTTTAATATCAGGAACAAGACAAGAATGCCAACTGTATCCACTCTTGTTCATTATAGTCCTGGAAACTTTAGCCAGAGCAATTAGACAAGAGTAAGAAATAAAAGAAATAATGATAGAAAAGGAAAAAGTTAAATTATCATTATTTGCAGGTGACATGATACTTTTTATAGAAGACCCCAAAAACACCACTAAGAAACTGCTAGATTTAATCAGCAAATTCAGCAGCATAGCTGAATACAAAGTCAACACTCAAAAGTCAGTAGCCTTCCTATACAAGAAAAAGAAATTCATTGAGAGAGAAATTAGGGAAACAACACTTTTCACAATAGCATCCAAAAAATGAAATACCTAGGAATCAATCTAATGAAGAATGTAAAAGACTTCTATGTTGAAAACCACAGTACTCTGAGAAAGTAGATTGATGCAGAGATCAAGAAATGGAAAGATATCCCTTGCCCTTGGTTAAAAAGAACCAATATAGTGAAAATGGCCATACTTCCAAAACTGTTATACTACTTTAATGCAATTCCAATCAAAATTCCAATATAATAGCTCACAGAATTAGAAAAAAAAAATCCTAAAGTTTATTTGGAACCAGAAGAGACCTACAATGGCAAAGGCAATTCTGAGCAACAAAGGCAAGGCAGGGGGCACCACAATCCTTGATTTGAAATCATACTATAAAACTATAGTGATAAAAACAGCATGGTACTGGCAAAAAACAGATGTGAAGATCAGTGGAACAGACTAGAAGATGCAGAAACGGCTCTAGACATACTCAGCTACCTTATAGTTGACAAAGATGTCAAACACATATACTGGAAGAAAGATAACCTGCTTAATAAATGGTGCTGGAAAAACTGGCTCTGCACATGCTGAAGATTAAAACTGGACCCATATCTTTCACCATGCACTAAACTAAATTTGAAATGGATCAAAGATCTAAATATTAAGACAAAATCATTAAATCTTCTAGAAGATAGAATAGGTAAAACTCTTGAAGACACTGGTATAGGCAAAGACTTTATGAATAAAACCCTGATCACACAGGAACTATCACAAAGAATAAACAAAAGAGATCTCATCTTCTTAAAAAGCTTGTGCACAGTAAGAGAAATCACCAACTGATTGAAGAGATAATCCACAATATGGGAAAAAATATTTTTTTCAAATGTTTACTATCAAGAATGTGTAAAGAACTCAAAAAGTCAGACCTCCCAAATTTAAACACTCAATCCAAAAAATGGGCATCAGAGATGAATACACAATTTTCAGAGGAAGAAATACAAACAACAAGTAAACCTTTGAAAAAATGTTCAACAACACTGGTCATTTGAGAGATGCAAGTTAAAACAACACTGAGATTCCATCTCACCCTCGAAAGAATGGCTATCATTAAGAAATCAACCAATAGCAAATGTTGGAGGTGCTGTGGGGAAGAGGTAACCTTCTTCACTGTTGGTGGGAGTGTAGACTGGTTCAACCACTCTGGAAATCAGTGTGGAGAGTCCTCAAAAACTAGGATTTGAGGTCCCATTTGACCCAGCTATTCCCTTTCTGAGTATCTTCCTAGAGGAACTGAAAATATTGTACTACAGGAATATTTGTGCACCCATGTTTATAGCAGCACAATTTGTAATAGCTAGATCTTGGAAACAACCCAAATGCCCATAAACTGAGGAATGGATAAAAAAATTTTGTTTTTTTTATGTAATCAGGTATTACTCAACCACAAAGAAAAACTGGAGACTTTTATAGGTAAATGGATGCAACTTGAGACCATACTCATAAGTGAAATAAACCAGATGCAAATGTGTAAACATTGCATTGTTTCTCTAGTGCGAGAAGATGAAATCAAAAGGAATATATTTTTATATATATATATATATTAGCTAAAATAGTTCTATTACTAATTCCTCTTAGTTCACTGAAAAGATAAGTTTGTGCTAATATTGTTTGGACAATTAAATGTTGATGTCTTCTAATCTGAGTAGCTAATTTAAAGATACCAATACAAAATATGTTAACCATTATTACCCTTCTATCATATTTCTTTGTATCTTTTTCTTTAAAATAAAAAATGTAAAAAAGAATTTTCAAAGTTAAATCTATAATTAGTATAATTGTTTTACTCTAAGCTATACTTTTAAATTCATCTGTTTTTGCAGAAAACATGCCATTTCATAAAAGCAGATGGGGCTCAATTACTATGGCATCTTAAGTTGCCTTTTGGTTGAATGCTATTAATTTATACATTTTAAGAGTGCTCAAGTGCAATCAGTTAAAATCCTAATCAATCCTATGAATTCTTCAATAATAATTTATTGAACCAACTAACTTTGAAGCATAGCCATAGAAGTGGCTGAGGATCTACAATGCAAACCTTTTCTAAATTGGGAAATAAACAGTGATATATCCAATTTTTAAAAATTTTTTCCCATAAATCTCTTTTCAAACATTTCTGTGTGCTGGAAATATAGAAAACACTGTAATTTATTTGTAAAGCTTATTTTTGAGTCATGCAAAACAGTAGGTTTTGCTTCATCAATTGGGAAAAGGAAGTGATTCTCTTACAACCCACTCAGCTTCCAGAAAGCCACTTCTTTCTGTCTGCACATGAAGGGAATGGCCAGGTGGCTGCCAGGATCCCATCACCTTGTTACTAATGGGATCGTTCAGTGACCACTTCACTTACAGGGTATTAAGAGATTTACAAAAACTTTATTCTTTGCAAGCAAACATATATAACCAATATAAAATCACCACTTATGCAAACTAAGGTGAGCTTCACTTAAACCAACAATTTCCTCTTATACATGGGGATTTGAAATTTTCTAACTTAAGTTAGTTAAGGTAGAATTTGAGTAGCCTGTGCAGTTTGTCTCTCCGTGGTCCTGATCTCAGAGATGGGCAGAGATCCTCTGATTTTCCTTGGGGTTCCATTCTTATCTTTCTTAATAAATTAATTGTGGCTCTCATTGCTCTGGAGGGCCCTCAGTGTTTAGTTATTTTCCCAGATGCTTGCCTCTTTGCTACATTTTTTGCTCTTCCTCTTCTTTTTATAGGAATAATGGGAGATTTATTGATGGCCTAGGATATTTAGATACAGAGTGTGGTTGGGCATATTCAAGAGCAAGGAAACCTGGGTTTCTGTCTTTGAGGTGGCTATAGTCTACGAAAGCAGAGAAACTACAGAAGCAGACAAACTAATCAGGTTTTCAATCTCAGGGACCATATGGTGACAGACATACGCAGAAGATGTGATTCTATAAAGGGAAGGGACCTCATCTGAGGCTTGGTTAGAAAGGCCTTGGGGTCTAACTTTTGAGGGAAGTGGCTGCCTGGGAGAAGGAAGAAGGGTGCCCAGTAAAGGGCACATCTCTGGCTGGGAAGGGAGAAGAGGGTTCTGTGAATCCTAGGGAATAGCAATCTTTCTTCCATCTCTTTGTTTTTGTATCTCTGCCTCACATGAAGAACCTAAAGCTATTGCCTCTGTGGAAACAACTAGCAACCAGAACCTCATTCACATCCAGTGGTATGCTGGCAAACCGCCTCTTTAGAACCCAACAGCAACACAAAGAGGTTTGCAGCTCTGCCGCTTTCTCTGGGGATTTCAAGCTACTGTTTGCTTAGCAACTGGCTTTCAAAATTCTGCACTGTTACTGATCTGTTTGCAGAGCTGGAGGTGGACAGCCCTGGCCCATCACTGCCCCAGGACAAGCACCTCTTAAGAGAGAAACAAGGCCCTGTCCCTAGTAGCACCTTCTCTTCAGCGCCCTCTGCAGCGGTCCCCGGCTGCCATCACTTCTATCTTCTGTGTCTCCGCCTGCCTGGGTGACTGAAGATGGTGGAGGCCTTGCAGCAATGGGGACAGCCCAGGCTGTGTGACTGTGACATTTGGATGCACACACAGCCACCCTCAGTCCTCACTTTGGTGAGAGGGATTATAATGGTAACGGGAACTATGTAGATATGAGAGGACATGGGCTAGGGAGAAGAGATGCAGACGACAGCCGATCCATGCTTCAAGACAGGTGCCTCCAAGTCCTGGAGACCGTGGGACAGTGGAGGAACAACACAGCCATCCTGCCCAGCTAAGACCAGGGTGGAGGAAACTGCAGGCCCAACATGAGGCAGCTTCCAAAACCTACAAGCAGGGAAGGCCTGATTAGATAATTAGATAACTACTGGATTAATTAATCCCTGAGAACCTAACTACTATAAATCTTATTCTTGGGAACAAGATATCTGAACTGAGAATTGCACCTGCAAAGAAATCCATATTAAGCCTAAGGCTTCGGAGATAAATAGGGGCCAAAACATGGTGCTGGTGATTTCATATATAGGCCTCAAGTCCCTGGTCTCTCAATGAAGAAGGCAACTGTGGAAATCACTTAGACCAGAGAAGAGGTGGCAGCTCCAGGATCACAGCAGGGTTTAGGCTAGAATGTCTGTAAAATGGGCAAAGGGCACATGGCTGTGACTTTCCATGTGTTTTCTAGGTAGAAATCGAGGTGTGCATTATTCTTGCCACTTGCTGAAGGAGTTGTGGAATTCTTCTTCTGTGAGTGTCCTCTTATAGTGTCTTCAGTGTCCAGAATTGATTTGAAATGTTGAAGGTAATTTCTGTCAAATCTTACGTTGCATCCTCATCCACCTTTTTCAAAGAATCTGGCATTGTGTGAACTCTGGCTGTGTCCTCAAGTCAAAATGACAGTAAAAAGTAGATGTTTTGAACTGATTTAGGATACCGAGGAAGCCACAGCAGGGCAACTAAAGACATTCATGTAAATCTATTTCCAGAACTACTTCAGTGAGTTGAAAAAACAGTGGGATAAGTGTGTCTGCAGTATTAAAAGAGTGCTTAAAGGGGAACTAATGACAAGATACCTTTTACTGTAATCAATTTTTAAAGTTTAAATATGGCCATATTTTTATCACTTCCTGTGGAAAGAAGATAGAGAAATAAATGGAAGGTAGGAAACTAGGGAGCTAGAAATAGCTAGGCAGGGGTTGCTGTACTTGCAAAGTTGGCTCCTGTGACTTTGTAGGATGGGAAGCCCCAGTTGTGACAGGGAAGCCCAGTCTGGACACCTCAGGAGGTGTCACACCTGGGCCGCACAGGCATCTGCCCTTGATCTCAGATCTCCAGAAGGCACGCTTTACTCTGACAAAGGCTTTCAAATGATTGGATGAGGCTTACCCACATTATGGGGAGAAATGTGATTTCCTCTAGCCCACCAATGGACATGTTAACCTCATCCCCCCAAAACCTAAAGAAATAACAAATAAACAAACAAACAAACAACAAAACCTTCACCACAACCTCCAGAATACTGCGTTGGCCCCAGCTAAATTATCATATGAAATTAATCATCAGAATCTGATTCCCACACAGGACCTTAAAATTAAAATGTGGCACTATGAACAGCTTTGCACTTAGGAAATGTGAGACCAAAGAAAAGGAAGCTCTTTCAAGGTAATGGTGCTGAGTAATTAGCTTGAAGAAAGTGTATTAAGGTGTAACATCACAGAATTCTGCTTTGTGTTCCCTGTGAGGTTATGGAGAACTGGAGACAAAGCCTTTGAGTCTCTAAATGAAGAATTCAAAATATATATACTTGAGCTGTGCAGTGTGGCTCGTGCCTGCAATCCCAGAACTCTGGGAAACTGTGGCAAGGAGACAGAACCTCAAGATGAATCCAGACATCTTAGCAAATTAAGGAGACCCTGCCTGAAAAGTAAAATTTTAAAAAAGGGGAGCTTCATACCCAGTACCACAAAACAAATCACTACAACACTATGCACAATGTGTAAATAAAAACACCTGCATCAACTTTGGGAACCAATGGCTACATTTGTATTCTGAAATGTCCTCCGTGTTTATTCAGAGGGTGTTTCAGCCTATGGGACCAAAACAAGGTGACCAGCTGCAGGAAGCAGCACAGCAGGAGGATGGAGGGGAGGGTGTGTGTGAAAACCAACCGAGACCAGGAGAAGCCAGTTTTTAACAGATCTAAATTCTCTAAAGAACATCTGTATAATACAAAAGAAAACGTATTTATCCTTTTCTCCCATAAATTTATTCATGGTGAGGTACATGGAAAAACCTTGTAACTTGAACCTTCAACAGGATCATAATTTCTCAATTTGCTATGTTTGAATGCTAAAATTGCTTATTGAATTTATATTACTTTACATGAATAATGAGTTTTTTCTTTGGGTATTTGTCAACATTTTACCCCTCCTGGTTATCATAGCCCATGAGGGAGGTTGTGCTGCCTTTGGGAGGATTCATGCTTTGTTCTTGTGTACGGCAGGACTGCCAAGCAAAATGACCTAAATAGAGTGACTAAATCCTAGTGACTGTATCCATAAAACCTAGCAAGGCAATGCCTCTTCCCGTGGAGCTTTTGTTCACTGAGGGAGCTTTAACGAACGCCAACTTTTATAAACTACTTGGCTATCTACCATTTTACCCAGGAAAGAATGAAAGAAGGATGAAAGAAAAACAAGGGAAAGGAATTGAAGGAAGGTTGATGGGTGCCCAGAGCCTGCTGGAGGCTCCCACAGTGTCAGCATCATTAATTCATTGCAAGTGTCTTTGAAGAAAAATGTTAAAATTCGTTTTACAGCCCTGAAAACTGCTTGGCCTACACCCCTCTATCAGACTTGATATAAGGGAAAAAAAGCCATACCTGCTCTCTTAAACTCCTGTTTATTTCATCTTTGAATGCTTAGACTGCAGCCACTTAAGGCTGGAAATGTATGAAGGACAATTCTAATTTTCTTACATAAGAGGTTCAGATTAAGATGAACTCAGTATAAACAAAATTCCATGTTGTCTCAGAAACATGGGTAACAGTGACACCACTCTTTAATCCACTGAGCTCATATTCCTAAAATAATGAAAAACTCCTAAAAGACAAAGAAGTTTAATTGATGCTGATCAAGCTCTTCCTGCCTTTGCACAGACCACAGAATCTCAGTAGAAACTGATCCATTAAAGTGCTAGATTTAGATGCTATTGAGTGTTTAATATAGGCTTGATTTCTTACAGAAGTTAGAAATATCTGGGCATGTATTATATCCATAGCTGAAGTTTCTCTAGCAATGAAAAACAAAGTCATAGGGAAAAGAGAGGCCACACTTTGTACCAATCCCACTTGTCCCTCCAAGGATTCCCCATCCAGGAGGCACAAATCCACAGTGTGTGCCTTTGGCATGATAGAAGGGTGTTGACCAAGCAGAAGCAAAGTGTGGATGCAACTGAGGGGTCCCTGTCCAGCTGACAGTGTTGGTTTTTAGCAGACCCAGTCCTCCTAAATAGCAGAAAATGAAGGTGTGTCCAGATCCCGGGTGCAACTGAGTCTGTGCTGCCCCAAAGGTAGTGTGACTGGATCTCATGCAGCAGAAAGGCCAGCTTGTCTACATACATCAGATGTTGGATGTGTGTGCCTTTGGTCACTGAGACTGGTACAAAACACCCAGTGGACTCACAGCTGGATTTGCAGCAATGGCAGCCCAAGAGGTAGGTGGCAGAACCACCCGCCTCCTTTCATGATTGCCCCAGCAACATGGAGTTCCTGTCCCTAAATCTGCCATTTACCATGGAAAGTAACATGAGCAGGTGTCTGGTGCCTAACCATGGTCTCAGCTTCACAAGGCCTTTGCACATTAGTTCATCTAATCCCTTGAAGGCCACCCAGGGAGGACAGTATTGTAGTCCTGTCCTATGGAATAGGAGGTTCCATAAAATTCCACAATTTTATGGAAAGGGCTTTGCAGGAAACACTCCAAATCTGGCCTCCCCTTTTCAGCTCGCAGTTCTCAGCACAGCCCAAGGTGTCACCATCCTGGGACCTGTTGTAGTTTATACCTAGGTGTCTCACAAACCCTCAAGGGCTCCTAGGCAGGGCTTTTGGAAGCTGACTGAGTCCTGGAGGTGCAATAGCTAAATGTGATGTTAGGAGGTGGAGTCTGACTGGAGACATGTCACTGAGCCTTGACCTGGAAGGGTATGTCTTCCTCCTGGGCTGGCCTCTTTCTCACTGCTTCCTGGTAGCCATGGGGTGAGCAGCTTTTCCGGGGTCTTCCCACCATTCCTTCTTACCTTGGAGCTGGCTAACTATGGACTCAACATGTGAGCCCAAATATACCTCTCCTCCTTTAAGTTCTGGATGTTGAGTGCTTTGTCCCAGATACCAGGAAAGTGACAAGACAGGTACCCTTGACTCAATTTCCCTGCCTTCTTGCAGGACTGACCTACATGATTTTGTCTGCACTGAAACAAGGTGCATACACAGCTCTTTCTCCAGGGACGTTACTCCAGGGACTGGATGACACTCCTCCATCCAAAACCTTCAGTGACTTCTCACTGCTTTGCAGATAAACTTCCAACACCCCAGCCTACTTCTCAGAGCCAGTCACTGTGCTGGTCTCTGTCCTCACATCCCAAGCCTTTGGCCAAAGTGACTCACCCAGCATTCCTTGAACAGATCTCTGCCTTCTCATCTTCAACTTAGTCTGGGTAGGGGCATTCTCCACGTTCACACACAAAGCCCAGCCTATCTGTTAAGACACACCTCAAATTCTTATGTATTTAAGTCCCCAAGGCACTGAATCTGGGATCTCTTCTGTGCTTTATGAGCTTCCTGTGTGATTTTCTGTGCAAGACTCATCTCCCTTTCTGGACTTAGGTTCTGTACAGTCTCACTCTAATGTGGGCTCCAGGTGGCACATGGCCCTTGCTTGGGACTTGGCTATCACTCAGTGAACATTTTCTCCTCTGGGCTGGCCCGTGGGCTGTCTTGTTAGGGGTAAGTCCTTTCCCCAGCCTCTGGCTGGCTTTGACCAATGGGCTGCAGAGCTGGCAGAGGGAGAAGCCAAGATGCTATCATCTCTCCCTCTGCTGAGGTGTCACCTCTTGTAGTGGGCATCTCTTCCTACCTCCAGTTCCACCAGACAGAATGTGTAAACGAATCTCCATTATTTGCCACGTGGAGATGGTTTCTTCCTCCTATGGGTGTGGTCTGGCTGACACTCATTCTAACCTTGGAAATTTCACATTGGTTTAAACTTGGAGTGGCAAAGCTCTTGGAAGGGTGGCTGGGCAGATGGGGTCAGGATCTTGAAGTATCCAGGCTCCATCTTACCTGTCTGTGGTCAGGACAGCCCCAGCCACATCGTGTCCTTTGCCATCCTCAGTGACTCCCTACCAGCCTTGTGTCTAAAAACCACAATTTCATCTATTTAACAGGAGATAAATTCCTTCATTCATTCACACTGTCACTGGTGAATCATCCTTGAAAAATAAGTTTACAGTGGCCTTTCAGTCCAGAACTCACTGTGACATTTGTGCTGAACACATGGAAGACTCCAGAGAATTCTGGCTGAACTAGAATGTCGTCCCTGCTTCAAATTCCCAAGCTTTCTCCTCTAGCTTCTTTCTTAGACTTGTGGAGCCCCTGAGAATCATGCACAGCAAGAGTGCAGAACAGTTAATCTAGCATATTTATAATTTGTATTGGTTAAGGTTCTCTACAGAAATGGAATCAAAAGAAACACACACACACACACACACACACACACACACACACACACACACACAGAGAGAGAGAGAGAGAGAGAGAGAGAGAGAGAGAGATGAGTTTTTAGGTAGGCTGACAAGATCAGAGGTAGGAGAGTCCATGATAGCTGTCTGTACTCTGGAGATCTGAGGATCCGGTAGCTGCTCAGTCCAAGAAAAAGAACAAGAAGCCAAAGAACAAGAGAGTTCAAGAATGCTGCAGCAGTCTAAGACTGAAGACCTGGCAGGCCCCTGGCGCGTTGCTGGTGTGAGTCTAACCTGAGAAGCTGAACAAACTGGAATCTGATGTCCACAGGTGATGACAGTAGCCAAAGTTGCACCTGCTCATGCAGAATGGTGTTTCATTGTTTCCCTTTCATTCGGAGAGGCTGTGAGCCTATTGATTGGTGCCACCCACAATCAGGGTGTCCCCACTCCCTGGTTTGCTGATCTACATGCCAGTCATCTCTGGAAACCTCTGCAGACTTTACTCACCTGCTAGGCATTTTCTAATCCAGTCAACTTGATGTATCATAACTAATGGTCACATAACTCATAAGATAACAGTAACAACTGAAGCTGTGTCTGCCTCCCCCATCTCCTCTCTTTCTGAGAGGATCCTTTTCTTCTCAGAATCCTTGTCCCCTGAACTACTGTGTCACGTTCTCTGCTTCCAAATACATCATGTCAGCAACAAGACTATCCCACAAAATATTAGGCAGGAAACAAACTATGATAAGATGAAAAAGTGGGTTATTTTGACTTTAGGGAGGCTATCAGGTTGTCAGTGGAAGTTATAAAATAAAATAAATACAACTCAGCATAACATTTGGGTGCACAAATCATACATTCTCTCTTGTTCTTGTCACCGGTTGGAGATTTATAAGGTTGTCACAACCCTGTGATGGATAACTCACCCTGCCAGACTCCTGACCAGTAAATTCAAGTCAGAACCTAACTTTGCATCCTTTTGAGCTTCTGTCCATTGGGAGCTAGGAAAAGTATCTGTGACCAAACGGCTTAAAGCATCACTTTACCAATAATTGAGTGATTCAGTCAGAAGTTTCTGTCTCTCTGAGGGCTGGCACTTCCCCACTTCCCTTAGCACAGGAGACCAGGTCCTAGGGTCAGAATATTCAGTCACACATGACTGTAGGATGATGGCTCCAGCTTTGGCAGGAGTGGGACAAGCAAGGCCAGTGGCCCCTTCTCTCCTCCTTCTCATGCTTCTTGTGTCCACAGGAGAATGGCATTCTCTGACTTCCTTTGTGCTGGTGTGTAACAGTTTTCCTGTCATAACTGTGTGTGTGTTGGGGGGCTGAGTGTATTTTTAACATAGAAAGGCTTTCTATAGACTGGCCATTCTAAATTTATTCCTTAAAATTTAGAAACACAAGAATGTGGATTGTTTTTCTTAAAACAGCACTTTCAGGCTATAAAGCTACTTCCTAAATACACTCTGCTCTCAAGATGAATATTGATGTTCCTTTGCTTCTATTTTGTATCAGATCCTTCATAAGTTGATTTTCCCAGAAAGACAAGTGCTCAGAATGACAACAAGGAGAAAGCACTCTTTTTGGAGGCGGGGGAGGCTTCGGTACAGGAAATTGAACTCATGACCTCGCGCTTGCCAGGCAGGTGTTGTGCCGCTGGGCTAAATCCCCAGCCACAAGGAGAAAGCACTTTGACGCGTTCCAGTCATCCTCTATTCTCCCAGTGATTTTACCTCCACATGGGATATACCCCCTTGACCCTCCCTCTGAGTCCTAAGCAATCACAGGCAACTTCCTGTCCTGGGGGACTGTGTGACAGCACCACCTGGGCCACTACAGTGCTGATGCACAGTGCCAGGTAGTGGGTGAGGTTATGACCCATTATCACATTTATGCTTGCACTTTCCTATGACAGAGCAATCACTAATTTTCTGTGCCAGAGGGAGAGCTGGGCACAGATAGCAACTGCAGCAGAAATAGTAAGAGAAAGGGGGGGATCTGAACCCAGAGAGGTCAGGCCTGAATCCAGCATCACAGCACCCTGTGCCTGTTCCATGCCATGATCTCTTCAGTTGATTTAGTATACTGAACATTCTGGAACAAGGCACCTAAATTATTTACTTTATGACTCCGGTACCTAGCGAGTACTTACCCCATATTGGGAGCCTGATAAGCACATGTTAAGCTAATGAGCTGAAGCACAGACTGATGATGATGAAGAGAGAGGATCATAACGCCCCATCCCTAGGTTGGGTCTGGGCATCTGAATTCCCTGATGACGCAGAAAATCTCTATCGTTAGCTTCCTTAGGAGCCCAAGGTTGTGAGGAAAGCTCATGATGCGAAGCAGACAGAGTGCCGAGGTCGGAAGAGGAGGGTGAGCGGGGCTGAGGAGACGAGGGCTCTACATGATGGATAGACTGGGAAGGTATGGAAAAGACAGGGTAGGCATTGCAAGGACGGAAGAGACACAAGGAATAGAGAATGGGATCAACAGAAGCCGCCTGGCACCGTACAGCACCACAGCTTCATCAGGGCACCCGAGGCACAGATTTGGTGGAAGGAAGAGTCAGGAAAGAGGGAGATAAATTTTGGAGCCATACTGCAAATGGTCCGGAATCCTTTGATGTTTTGGTAACTTGGGGACATAGGATCAAAACGGAATTCAAAACTGGCTGCAACAGGTCAGGAGAGCATGAACTGGAGAATAGCAGGGAGAGAGGAGCAAGGAGGCAGGGAAGGAAGCCAGAAGGCACAGAGTCGCACTGAGGGCGAGTCAGGGACTCCTGCAATAATGTGGTCTCTCAGTGGTAGGGGTGGGAGCAACATTCAAAAGGCAAGGAGCACGCGAAGAGTTCTCTGGATCTGGGAGTGGGAAGTGCCGGGAGATGCTGAGTCAAAAGTGACTCCCAAGAAAGCAAATCCCAGGAAGGTGCAAAGTCATAATAGCAATGGCAAAAACTCTCCATTAGGGACCTGGGGCTGGTGGGAGACAGTGGGTGAACACTGGACAGGAGGAAAGGGTAGTGGTCCTGGAGTCTGGGCCCTGTGGGGCTGAGCTGGTTCAGGCTGGGGATGCCTGGACCCCACCATGCTGTGGACGTGGGAAAACTGTATGGTATCTGCAATGTGTGACTACTCATTACAAGTGTTAAATAACTTCTACAAAATGATGACATATATGTCATATAAATGTATAATTATTTCTAAAGCCAAGGTCTCTCATTCCGTAAGGTTTAAATAGGCCTACACTGGATAGGGCTATTGGGTTTCCCCCCTCTTATGGTTATGGAAAAGAACAGTGTTGGGAACAGTTATATCACTTGCAGTTTTCTGTGCCTGACTTATAAAGCATGAAGGTTATCCATGATGTAAAGTCACGCATTCTGATCATGCGTTTTCCAACCAGACCCTCAGCAATTAGGAAAAGGACTGAACCACTGATCTCCACCCCACTGCCATTGTTCAGTGCGCTTACATCCAAAGCTGGCTTGGCTATGACCACTGCTCTAGGACTTTTTAGTTCTACATGAGGAAATTTTTGGAAAGATACAAAGAAGGAAACAACTACAAAGTCTTTTGTAATCTCTATTTTAGAACTAAATCTGAGATAGACCATGACAACTGCACTTTAGAGAAAAACTAAGCTAACTTTTATCTGGTGATATTGATTACACATAAAGGCTGATACATAAAAGTTGATTTAGCTAAAAGTCCTTTATCAGATTGGCGGTTGGTAAAGTTGTAATATTGAGAATGAATCCGGTGACATTGTTGACTGCAGCAGACACAAAAGCTAGAGTGCCTGAGATTTCATTTTGAAGACTGGAAGTTCCTGTCCTCCTGAATCTTATAAGAGGAGCTCCCCTCTTGGTGAAGTGACCTCACCACAGGCTGGTCGGGGGGAGACACTGCAGATGTCAGGACAGCCGGGCCCTGGTAGAACCCAAGGATGGAAAGAAGGGTGCCGAGATGGAGCAAAGTCTTGACCACAGACACACAGGCATGCACTTGGTCTTTACTGGCTCAATTTGCCCACAGAGTTACGTGTATAAAATGACACCAGGGCAGTGTTCCCACATCTGAAAGCATTATGAAAACATTTTGCAGTCTTTAGTTCTGGTGACGCCTTTGAGAGCAGGGGGGCCCTGCAGCCACAACAGAAGAAGGTCCTGGGTGTGCGATGCTTAGTGTGGAACTCTGCAAATGTGCATTTGCCAAGAGATCCATGCTTTTTGGAAGTATTTAAAGCAGACTCTATAGACTGCTCTCTTATTTAACCAAAAGAGTGTCAGTATACTTCAAACCAACAACAAAAACAACAACAACAAACACTTCCCAATTGTGTGTATGCTTCTCTAGAGGTAGGGAGCCCGAGGCCTCTGCCCTGAGCTCACTGCACAGAGCAAAGCCCCTGAGAGTTTTGGTGAACAAGTGACGCCTGCTGTTCCTCCAGTGGGCACACACCCTCAAAAGCAGGCTTCTGCTCAGGGAACTTTGATCTTAGGAGCTTCCACTTGTTAGAAACCTATCCACACATTTATCCTATTCAAAACAAAGGTAAAACTTGCGTGACTGTTACTTACTCCTATAATGCAGTCAAGACAAGTGTCAAAAGACTTAATTACCAAAATACTAAGTGCATAGAGGAGAACTGGTTTTCACTGGACAGTTCCACATTCTCTAGAACTGCATGCTCCACTGAGCTAAGCATAGCTGGTTACAATTGTAGACAGAAAACAGAGGAAGGAAGAGAACCAGAGAACAAAAGGTAGATTTGTCTTTTCCAACTTTTCATGTCAAGGTCAAAGCAGAAGAAACTCCCGCTCTATCTTTACCCCTTTGGGGATTTGGATTCTGTCTTCCTCTCCTGATTTCTGAGGAGACTGGGTAAACACATTAGTTTTGGCTTGGTGACATAAAAGTTCATCCTGAGAAAGTGCATTTTGGTTCAGAGGGCCCAGCGCAGAAGCTCAGTTCAAATCAGTGGCAATTTGTGAATTTTATTTCCAATGTGCATACAAAGGTTGACCAAAGGTAATTAAATATGGATTAATGGTCACACGTAAAATTCCATATATTATTACAATTTTCCATGTGCATTCATGAAACAGATTTACTATAAATTAACTTATAGGAGGATGTATTGATTAGTATTGGGATAATTTCATACATATACATGAGTAAATATACATACATGTTCATATACACTAAGCACACTCATATATACACACATGTATGTACATGTAAATAAATATACATGTGTGTATTTGCATATGTATATATAAATGGAAACCCAAATAGAATTAAAAATTCCAAATATTCATCATTACTAGGTTATGAAGATAACAAAAAACACAAAGTACAACCCATGAATAAGTAAGCACAGAATATTTTTCAATGTTTTCTATGTTTTTAATCTGCCTAAAATACCAAGTAGATATTTATATGAAAATTTTAAAAATGTTCTGGAAGAGGGATAATATAAAAAGTCAAGGATAGCCACAAAATAAAAGCTAATAACCACTTGAAAAAATGTTAACATTCCTAAATTATCTTTTCTAACTTATTTTTCTTGTTAGAACATGTTATAAATTTAATTTGTGTTATAAATTTAAGTAAAATATCACTTCTCTTATTAGGTAAGCACTTTATAAAATTTGCAACACCCAGAATAAACCAGGGAGTAGTTAGGAAAGGAGGACTCACACGCATGCCAAGGTGATAGGAAATGAATGGGCCCAGGCACTGGAGGCCACTCACCACCATGTGCTACCATAAACTAATGGCCAGACATGGTGGTGCAAGCTTGTAATCTGGCACTTAGGAGGCTGAGGCAGGATTTTTGTGAGTTCGAGACCAGCCTGGGCTATAAAGTGAGCTCAAGGCCAGCCTGTACTGCACAATAAGAGCCTGTCTCAAAAGGACAAACAAAAAACAAAATCAAACAAGCAAAAAAACCCAGATAACTGACTACCATAGACCAAACTTTATAAATGGTATGTGTTTCTGATTCTGCCATTCAGATTCCAGTTATTTATTGAAGCTATTGGGAAGTTTAACAGATATTATATTCATCCACCTTTCTAAAATATAAGAGATTATGGTATTTGGAGTCTCAAAGAGAGATTGTGTACAGGACGGTATATGGTGTGAGTCCCAGTGTTAAGGAGAGAGAGGTCCAGGAGAGGCAGGGTGCACCCTGGTCTCAGGCAGCTGAAGGTGTTCACTTCTGATGGACTTTATCTTCTCTCGGGGCTCAGGGTGAGGGGACAGACAGGATGAGAATTTGGAAGAATTACAGATGCGTTGACATAGCCTCCGTGTGCAGAAGAGAAGGCCAAGTTGATGTGCTGCGCCCACTGAATTGGGTAATTTTTGTGAGGCAGTGGTGATGGCCTCTCGGCAGCTTTGTGCCAGCTGTTAAGATTGCTCTCAGAGTGTTCAGTAGTCCAAGTGCTGGGAGAGAAAGGGGCTTCTCCAAGTTTAGGATGCTGTCAGGCAGTCATCTCCAAAGGATGGCAGCCACTGGTTCTGGGGATGTTGACAACTGCATGACTAAGGGCAGGACATAGAACCCCAGGAAGTCAGAATGAAGTAGAGAATGCTACAGAACAGAATGAGGTCAAGGTACCAGCCAAGGGCTCAAGGCCACTGTAAATTCAAGGACTGAGATACAGACAGAAAAGGGACCAGTGATCTATTCAGAAAAAGCAGCTGTGGCCCTGAGGTCCTGTCCAGCCTTCAGGGAGAAAGCAACCATCCTCACAGCCATGGTCTTCACAGGAGCACAGATGCCACCTGGGCAAGATGTGGCTGTGGGACTGGGGACTCAAATGCATTCCCAGAAAGGGTCAAACCGATGACTTCATGGAGCTAAAACTGCAGGCTTCGCTCCCTACATCATTCCCTATTTTGAGGAGGATGACATTTAGGCTACAGGCAAGGTACCATGTTTGAAACACTTTTTTTCCCCATGGCATAGAAGTAAATAAGTGATATCAGTGACTGTGAATAAAACAATCCTGGTGTCACCACATGCTGCCAGGCCTCGTTTGTCCAGCTCGGAAAGAAATCCTGTCCTGCGGGCAGGACACTGTGATTCCAGGTTCCTATTAGAACTCGGAACTACAGGAAAGGAAAAGGTGGGGCACCAAGTTTGTTTATTTCACAGACTTGATCCATTTGATGAGGTCAAAGAAAAATTCTCCAGGAGAAAAATGTAATATTACTAATACCAATTGAAAGCATTATGCTGGAGCTTCTTATCAGTGAAGTGGGGATAGAACAACTACATTAACTCAGCAGATTTGTGGGGTCATTACTGGGAAGGATGGCCTGGACTGATTCTGCCTTCTAGGGACATGCACTAGCAGCTCTGGGTAGTCAGTTGATCCATATGGGGTCAAACTTCAGGGTCTTGTTGGTTCCAGGCTCTGCCCTATGAAGCTAACCATGCAGTAGATTTAAACTCACTTCAGAATGCACTTGGAGTTCTCTCCTTTATTCCTAGTCACTGCCTATCTAATTCAGGTGATCTGAAGCCAGTAGAAAGAAATTAACTCATTAATCTGATGCTTCTCAGGCATTTGTTGCTCCATGAGGACAGTGAGTCCTTTGGTCTGTTTTACAGTGTGAGGACAGCATATTGGACAGGCTGAAAAGCCTTAAAATGAAGGCCATCATAAGTAGGCTGTATATTTAATGTGGTCCTCCTCATTCTGTCAATGTATAGAAATTAATAGAAATTTTTCCACTTTTATGAATGGTCTGTGTATACCTGAAGGGAGAAATTCTGCATAGTGCTCTTTTTATCAAAAGATGTTCCATAAGGAAATCCCTGGATGGTCTCATGCATTCTTGGTCATACTGAGCCTATGGTTTATGAAAACTATAACTATCCCTGCCTTAGTTTTCCCCAAAGCATTTAATGCATCCTGAGGTTTTGGTTAGAAATTACGTCCCCTGGAGGAGAGTAGTGAGAGGCAATCTCCATGGCTTGGACTCACTCTTCTGGCCTAAAATTGTGACTGGCAATAATCTTTAGGGCCCCCAGCCATTCCCAGAGCACAGCTGTTTCCTCGGAACCGGGGACCTCAAGGGGTCTGTCTCTCCCTACCTGAGTTCCAGGATGGCTTCAGCAGTGTGGGAGATACGGCTCAGCAAGGCCCCAGATAACGATTACTAAACACAAGAGTTACTTCCATGGCAGGACTGCAGAGAATTGGCTTAGGAAAGAAATGGAAATTTTACCTTGATTTTATTTGGAATTACTCACGTTTTAGTACTTCTGAAATTTAGGAAAAAAATCATTTGAGTTGGGGATCATGATTGTTACTCGACAATTGTGAATATAAATATCAACACATGGGCTAGTTACTATTAGTTGATTATTAATGTTAGCAAAACAAGAATGTTCATTTCACTGTTGAAATAACACGACATGAGAAATTGGGAAATTGATGGAAATGTACTGAAAAAAAATTGTTTCCGTATTCTGAGGCAAATTCAGAGACATAAAAATCTTCGTCTTCAAACAAAGCCATTTTCCAGGAATGACACCCTTTCCAGAAGTTCCCTGATTTGCCCTCAGGTGGGGCTCGGAGGTCTCCGTTCTTTTTAGTTGGATCACAGGTGACTGCTGATTATATTTCTGTAAAAATCATCTCCAAATAGCTTTGGGCAGTTCAGAGACACAAAATCTCCTTATTATCATTTTACAGCAACTCTCAAAATATGATTCAGTAGTTTCTTGGTTCTGCTATATAGGAAAACATAAACAGAGGAGGTTTCTTTTTTTTTTTTTTTTTTTTTTATTTTTAGGTGACACATAATAGTAGGCATACTTATGGAGAACGAAGTGCTCTTTTGGTACATGTCTATTATGTGTAATGATCAAATTGGTTTCTTAACTTTACCAACACTTAAACATTTATTGTTGTGAGAGCACAAAGATTCATATCATCTAACTATTTTGACATATGTTATTATCCGTAGTCACCCTCTGTGCATCACAACACAAGAATTTATTCCCCCAACACACTGTGACTGTACCAATGATGTCGTTCTTCCCAATTCCCCTTCCCAGCCCCTGGCGCCCACAGTTCCTCTCTGAACTTCTAAATGATCAGCTTTGTTTTGAGTTTGCAGGTGAGTGAGATCATGTTGTGTTTGTTCTCTGGTGCCAGGCTTATTTCACTTAGCATAATGTCCTCTAGGCTCATCCACACACCTCAAATGACAGAAGTTCACTCTTATTTATGGCCAAATGTGCTCCTTTGTGTAAATATAAAATCATATTTTTCTTTATTGATTTACCCACCAATAGACACTTGGGTTCATTTCATATCAACTGTGGTGAATAGTGATACAACAAATAAAGCAATGCAGGCCTCTCACATACCGATTTCACTTCTTTTGGATATATGCCCAGGAGTGGGATTGCTGGATCATATGCTAATACTGTTTTTTACTTTGCTCTATTTGAGGAACATGAGCACTATTTTCTGCAGCGTTATGTTAACTTACATTCCTATCAACAGTCCACATCATCAGTTCCCATTTCTCCATACCCAGCCCGGCATCTGTTATGCTTTGTTATTCCAATAATAACCATTCTAAACTGAGTGATGAGGTAGCTCATTCTGGTTATGATTTTCATTCTTTGATGATTAGTGATTTTGACCATTTCTTCATAAATATGTTGGTCTGTTTTCTCATTAACCTATTTAAATGTCTTATTTGGGAACTATCTATTCAACTAGTATGCCTGTTTTTTTAAAAAAATCAGTTTGTTGCTGTTTTGTATTGAGTTATTTGACTTCTTTATACATGATAGATGTCAGCCTTTTGTCAGATGCCTACTGGATAAATTACAATTTTCTCCCATTCTGCAGGTTGTCTCATCACTTTATTGACTGCTTCATTTGCTTTGCAAAAGTCTTATTTTAACACACATTACAACTCCTTTTTACTTCTCTGTCAGATGCTTTCTGTAGTTCCTGAAATCACTTTTATGTGGAAATAACTTCATATAAAACCATTGGCACTTTCCATCTGAGCTCTCTTGCTTTCTTACATAATGCCATTGGTTTTAATTTCTCCCTTCCTAAAGTGGTGATGACCCTTAAAATAACTTACTCAATATTTCTCAACTCCTACCAGCACTCAAACCCAAATGTATGAGGATTCATTTTAGATTAGTTGTTTGATACAATATGTGAAAAAGCATGTAGGAGTCAGGAAGTATTAACCTTTACCAATCAAGCACACAGCTAAGGTTTTGACATCACACCCTACTATTCAGTCCTCCCACCAAGGGGCACGAAGACTGTACCCCGTCATGATGTTGATGTGAGCCGATAACGGCAAGGACCCGTTGCTATAGGCAGCTCACTCCTGGTCGGAGTGGGACGGGTAAGAGCTAGAGAAGAAAACTTAGACTTCGCAGCCAAATGGACTCCTAATATTGAGCTCCTGACTTAGGTAGAATTTACCATAGAGTTACAAGCACAGCTGGACTTCCTCATGGTGTGAATTGGAAGCCAAGGGCTACCTCACTTAAATTTCAGCCAGAAAGCCCTGTGAGTCCCAGTGTCTATTCTTCTCCTGTGTGTGTTAAGAACTTTACTCTTGTAGTGCAAAATTGAGCAGCAGATTAAAACTACTGTTTCTATGATTAGCTACAGCCATCCTGGGGATGCACCCATTTGCTAATACCCAGGCACCATCTTAGTTTTCCTGACTGTAAGTGGCCCTGGCATAGAGCAGGGCAGCTAGGCCTCCGTGCTGAGGGTGCTTCATGTGAACCTTTTCTCTGAGTGAGAAGCCACAGGGGCCTTTTAGAGTAAAAAAGTTCAAGCTTCTTTCTTAGGGGCTCCAAGACACCAGGTATAAAACATTTACATGGCTTGTTCCTGTCAAGAACTTCAATAGCAGTTGTGGTTAACAGTGTTCCTCTGGAGGATGCATGGAAATGTTCAGGGAGATTTTGTTTGTTAAAATACAAACAAAAGTGGGACCCAGAATACTATAAGGTGAGAGGAAGAGGTTTGCTACAAGTCTTCAGCATGAGAGATAATGACCTGCAATGAAGAACATGCTTCCCAAAATGTGTCAGTAGCAGTGACTGATTACCATTACCTATTACCTACTGATTACCATTATATCCTGGATCCTTGCAAACTAAAATGTCTCCCTTCCCAAGTTCCAAGTCCTTCCTTGACTTACACATCCCCCTCCTGCCTTTCCATCATAAAATGAAAGGATGACTATGTTTTCCTACATATCAAAGATGCAGCGTAAATCCCAGTACAGTCACCTCTAGGTTCTAAGTCCTAATATCATAAAATGATACTTATGTGGAAATTGGCACACTGTTGTAATATGGTTCAGGTTTTTTTTTTTTTTTTGCAGGTACTATTAACCAGGACTAGAGGCAGCAGTGACAAGGACAGCAGAAGAGCATCCAGAGACAAGGACAGGGAGTTTCAGTGTGGCCCTAAGTGGCTCCTCAGAGAGAATGGCCCAAGGTAAGTGGCTCCACCTGAGTGAAAATGGAGGCAGGACATGGGTGGGCCAGCCAGGGTGGGCTGCCACCCAAAGGCAAAGCCAGGAAGCTGGCTGGAGTCTGCTGAAGATGTGGAATTCTTTAAATAATCATAGAGGCATACTGAATATATTCAAGTAGTAAAGTGACTCCATAAGGTAGATATACATATATACAGCTAAATTGATATGTGAAAAATAGACTAAATGGAATGAAAGTGGCCTTTGGCTGATCAACAAGGAAACCATAGCACTGCCCATGTGGTCTCAGAAAAATCAAACCCATGTGAGATCTGTGGACAGAGTGGAGAGAACTGAGATTCAAGGAGAGGGTAGAAGTGAAAGAAGTAATAAACGCGAGAGAAAGTCAGATGAATGGAGAGTTACTGTCCCTCATCTCCCTCTGCCCACCCAAATGCTGCCTAGAAAGGAGCTGGGTAGACTTTCCTCCCATTCCCATGCTGGGGGAGGCAGAGAATAGGTTCCCAGGGTGCTGGGAATGGAAATCAGGAGCATATTTCTAAGGGAAATGTGTTCAATTGGTAATTCCTGTGAAATACCCAAGTGAATACGTCAGAGAGGCAGCTGATTAGTCATGGTCCTGATATTTAAATTTTGGAACCAGTACCATGTGGATGTGATTTAAACTCATATAAAGATGATAACATCTCAGACTAGAGCACTAAGAGGAAATATTAGAGTAGCCAGGAGAGAGCCCTTCAAATCCATCATTTAGACTTGCTGTAGAGGAGAGCGCCTGCAGCGTGCGAGGGAAGCAAATGCACAGAGGGAGTGGTGCTGCTGAGGGAATTCGTAGGGAGGTCGGGTGCACCAAACATGTTGAAAAAGCTGCAATGAGAAGTGATACTGAGCTTAGCATTGTGGAGACCGTTGGAGACTTTGGGACATTTCGGTGTATTTGTAGAATAAACAGATTTGGGTGATTTGAGGAACAAATAGAAGACACAAAGATATAGGGGTTAATGAAGGAGTAGCCAGCTACTTAGAAAGACTTGTGCTGGCGAGAAGCAGGCGGGGATAAACAGTCAGAGGTGGTTGTAATATTTTGTCTGTCTTGTTTCTTTTAAGAAGGGCAGAAAACATGAAACTGGTAGTTCTAGGACACGGGGGAGTGCACCTGTACAAATATCAGATGACGGTTTACCCTGGAGATTCAGGAGCCAGTCTATGGTACTTTGGTGGAGAAGGATGTGAGACATAACGGACGTACTTGTTAGAAGGCAGAGTTGAGTGGATACAGTAACACTCTTAGCCGAAGAACGGAAGGCTGACCTCTGTCTCACGCACATCTCATGGCGCTGGCAGAATGGAGCTGCTTATGTGGACTTTTCTCCGGCCACCCCCGGCCAGCACACATAGTGTGGCCCAAGAGCCAACGGCAGAACAATTGAATCCCTATGTCTAAGACTTGTACCCTACAGACGTGCACTCAAAAGATTTTGAAAACTACTGAGCATTGTTTTAGAATTTAATGTGACTTCCCTGGCCTTTTAGAAAAGTTAATGAAAAGTATTAGAATTCTATACAGAAAAACTGCATCCACTCCCACGGCCACCGCTCTGCAGTCCCTTGCAGGGCAATGGGTGAAAATATGCGGCACCTGGACACCCGGGTCTACTGATCCCTGGGAGCGGCCTCTGGGTGTTGAGAGGAACGGGACATCCTAAGGCCGCTTCTCGAGATCAGACACACCAGGCATCACATGATGCTCTTCAGACTCTTCAACCTTCAAGGTGCCTGACAGGTTCTTTGCAACTCTGAAACCCGTCTGGCTCGGCCTGCTGCTTTTGCTTTGCTGTGTCTCGCTGCAGTGTTGGGCGGGCCGTCTTCCACAGGGGAGCTTTACCTGAAACCAGCTAGAGACTTCCTACTGTAGATCAGCCCAGCTTCTTCAGCCAGGCTTAGAGCCATCCGTTACTTTCACAAAATATTTATTCTGCCGTCTTCCCAGACAACCTCCATCTCAACCTTAACCAAAGCCCAGGGGTTTATTTTGAATGATAGACCTTATTCAACAGAAACGTGATCAGCTTGGCATATTCCCAGTCTCTGCACAGCCGTCTGAGGAAGTGAAATTAAGTGGCCATTTAAAAATACATTAATCTGAGTTTTTTACTGTTTTCAGAGCACACCGTTTTCACTGTAGAAATAGTAGTATTGAAATCCATTGAAAGTGTTACTTCTATTACAAGAAATTTACTCACTTTACTTTAATACATAGGCCACACAAAATGTAAAAATATAACTCATGGTCTCCACTTCCTCCATTACAAAGTTTTGATGAAATATTTATAAAGAAAGATAAGTACAGATGAAATATCAAGAAAACCAGTTTTTCACCTATGGTTCTGATGAGATCCATGCTTAGCTGTTCTTTATCAGCTAAGGGGTTTGCCTTGGAGCTGTACCAATGTACTTTTAAGGATTTAGAGGGTTTATTAAAATTTTGATAAAGATATATGAGTCAGAGCAATGATATTTCTGCACATGCATATGTTGTGCACTCAATAAATCCAATTTCTCTTTATCCACCTGTCCCTCACATTCATCTCAGATTCTGTTATTTGCTACTTTATGTGGAGTTTGACTTTTTTAACTCTTCTTTTTTTAAAAAAATTTTTTTTTTTTTTTTTTTTTTTTTTTTTTTTTTTTTTCCCTTCGGTACTGGGAATCGAACTCAGGACCTTGCCTGGCCAGGCAGGCGCTTGTGACACGGAGCTATATCCCCAGCCCTCTCCTCCTTCTTTTAAGCTCTCAAATATAACAGAAAACATCCCCTGTCCTCCTCTCCCTTCCCTTCCACTGCTCCTTCCTCCTCCTCCTTTCTCTTCCTCTTAAATTTTTAAAATTTGAGGACAAGGTTTCACAAAGTCACTAAGTGGTGGCTGGACCTTGTGATCCTCCTGCCTCATCCTCCAGGAGGGCTGGTGTTACAGGCATTTGCCACCACTCCCAGCGTGTCTTTCTGTGTGTGCTCTAGTTCACCTACCAGTTCTATCCATTTTGCTGCAAATGACAAGACTTCATTTTTTCCCCTAGGAACTGTTCTCTCACCCAAGAGTGTGGTCTTCATGACTCAGTCTTCCCGGTCAGGGGCCTGCTTTGCACAACTCCAGGATGACCCAAGGTCAGTTGCTCAGGCCAGCGTCTCACCCATTCTTTCTGTCTAGGATTCACAAATGCAGTGTTCAAAGCAGTCTGCTCAGCCTGGGAAAATGTCCTGCAGAACTGACAAACACAGCAAAGTGTTAGTTAGACCAACAAGGGATTTGTAACCTCTGAGGGTGTTCAGTGGATCCTAGGATCATAAAGTTGATCTGTTTATTGACGGGCAGAAAAATCTCCGAACAGTAAAATGTTGTAATAATTCTTTCTCCTGGGATGTATAAATTTTCTCTGAGTAAAATTCACAGATGTTGAAAATAGAATTCACCTCATTTATTTTCATGGCATGCAATGAAACTTCGGAAATAGTAAAAAAAAAAAAATAGAGGCAATCAGAAAATCTCCCTCAACAATGGTACTTTTGATACAAAATTCTCTCCCTCCAGGTCATCAATCTCCTTCTGGTATTAGTCACTGAAGCGGCCTGTCTATGACACTGGTCTCCTGTCAGGCAAGCCTTTCCTAGAGAGTGATATAAGTCAATTACCAGAAATAAAGGAGACTGATTGAAGTATGTTATATGGAAGCACAAACCTGCAAAAATGAAACCTGTTGGTCTGTACAACTAATATGTACTGATAAATATATGCAAAACACAAAAAAATGGTACCCTTTTAGCATAGAGCACAAGGACCATTTAAGACTGAAGACACCAAGTATCACCACAGCATGCTCTATTTTCTCAGAGGAATAAAATAACTAAACTTAGTCCTTGCCCCATACTCTTGATGGATTTAAGAAAATACCCACTGTAAATGAAATCCTAGAGCAATCCTTTTAAATTTTCATTTCTTATTGGGTTGAGCAAATGTTCATTTCACAAGAAAGTATAGGGATAATTGAAACAACTATGAAATCATCTAAGTCAGTTTAAAATGATAAAATACATTTTTACAAAATCCTCAAATGGAAAAGTCACAAGTCTGCTACTAAAGGGTGAATCACGTGACTTAGCAATCTAGGGAATGTAAAATGCCTTTGGAGAAAGTATTCCACAATTTGGGCCTGTTCTTTGCACCTACAATCTCTTACTAAATCCATTATTTTCCTTTTTGGATTAGTGGTATTTAACACTGACTATAATTACCATTGATGTTCTGTTCATTCCATTTTAATTCATTTTAATGTGAAGTCTGACAAATAATCATTAGCAATTGCTGTATCAAATTTGCTTATGAAGCATTTTTTCAAATATTGGCTTCAGCAGCTTTAGATGGCATTTAATTAAAGAAGAAAGCAAGGGGCTGGGGATTTAGCTCAGCGGCAAAAGCACCTGCCTGGCAAACGCAAGGTCATGAGTTCGGTTCCCGGTACCGAAGAAAAACCAAAAAAAAAAAAAAAAAAAAAAGAAAGCAGGCCCAATCACTTATAAATCCAGATGAGTAAAAGAAAACTTCAATATCTAAGATACGCAGCACAGTTTTCCTGCTACCATGGCACCCAAGCCTCCCTGATCCTCATCAGGAGAATGTGAGGGTCGATAACCATATGCCATTTGAGCTGTCTGCAGCAGGAACCTTGCGAACTGAAAAGACAACTGTTCCTTCCAAAGTGTGGTGTTCAAAAGAGATTCGACCCCTTTCTGAAACTGATGAGAAGATTGACTTTTGGTCTAATTTATGAATAGATTTCATTTGACTTTCTCCATGAAATTTTAGAAGTGTCCAGAGCTGGATTTAGAAGAAAGTTAAAGAGAATAAAT
Source organism: Chinchilla lanigera (assembly GCF_000276665.1). Lineage (NCBI taxonomy): Eukaryota > Metazoa > Chordata > Mammalia > Rodentia > Chinchillidae > Chinchilla > Chinchilla lanigera. The sequence continues at coordinate 6,006,602 of NW_004955504.1, read as the reverse complement.
CTTGTCCTGGTTTTTCTTATGCCCTCCCTATCCTACCTTCCTGACAAACTTCAAGCAATGGTCTGGTTCCTGTCCCTCTCGGATTCTACTGAAAATAAGATCTCAGAGAGATGGAAAATGCTCAATTACCCTAAAATTTATTAAAAAGTACTGGATTCCAGCCTAACTCTTGCAAATAATCCATGCAATGTCTTTCTTTGGTAAATTATGGAGCTGAAATGGTGAGAGATTCAGGGTATCAAGAAAAAGGGAAAGAGAAAGAGAAAACAACACAACCTTTTCAGGAGCCCTGGATGCACTCACAGGGGGAGGTGCTGGGCACAGTGCCAGCCCGGACTCTAAGCATGACATTCCTAGCAAGCACACGCATGAGCCTCATCAGTCACCACCACCGCTGTAGCTTGGCTGGGGCATAAACAGGAAATGGATTCCATGTGGTCACATTTGGAAATCGTTACAGGCCTCACGTTTCCTTCCCCCATGGATGGGTGCCGCTGGCAGGAGAGTCATTCTCGGTAGCCACGTTTGCAAGGTACCATCAGTCCTAAACTTCTGCAGAATGTGTCATTGTAGCTGCAGGAAAGAAAAGAATGAAAGAAAGTTCTGAAGGTGTATTGTATTTACAGTTATGAATTTGCAAGGTTCAGCTTCCTAGACCTTGATTTGTAATATTTTTATTTGCATCAAGCAGAAGAGATGAAGATCTTATATAATCTAGACTTTACTCTGAAAAGAATAATATTTGTTAACCTCTGTGTTAAATTCCTGATTTGAGAAAGACTAGATTCACTCTTACCTGTAATTCATAATTTACTTGGCATGTGTATTCAACACTGGGGAATGTTTGCAGTGCTGTAAATTTCGTACATATTATTCCATCTCTGCCCTTTTCATCCAGTATAAGAAATGGCTTCTGTTATACGGAGATAATAATCTGATGTAAATACATAAGGATATGTAAATATGTCAGCATAAAGCATTAATTCACTTTTATGACTTTTAAAGTTACGATAAAGCTGTGCAAAGACATAGGGAAGCAGAATCTGTCTAAAGTGGATACTTGCAGGCAGTGTAACCGGGGGCCGTGGATGTGGGATAATCCAGGAGGTCAAATGCATGGGGAAAAACTTTTCATTCAACATTCTGATGTATGGTTTGAATTTTAACTGATTAAACATATTTTGTAAAGGCTGGTCGATTTTTCTAAGGGTATGATTTCTCCTTGGCATATTTTTGCATATTTTGTCATTTTAAAATGTCCCTAGGCCATGACAAAGTCAGTTCTAATTGAGTAAATTTTTCTCTTTTAATTTAATTGCCTATAAGACTATGATAACTGAAGGCAGACGATTGCCTAGGTTTTTACATTACTGTACAAGTTTGTGATTGCTTAGCTCACCAACATTTCTTTCTCTATGCCCTGATCATTTAGGAAACGATCCGGACAGCCATATAGTTTTTGCTTTTTTTAAAATGACACTACTGTTGATCCAAAATAAAATATTTTTCCACAAGCCACCTAACACTTGGTTTATAAATTTTATTTAAAAACAGAGCTCTTGTCTCACACAAAATTCAGTGAATGCTTTCTACCAGGAGTGCTTCACCAAGTTTACCTATTTAAATATTCCCTGCCCTCTCTTTAAGTTTTCCTGTTGGTTACATCCATGGTAATAACATGTGCAAAGAAATAGGAATGTTCTTCTCATCCATTTCCCTGTCTTGCACACAGGGGTACTGCATAGATCTCTCACTGAGTTTACGGGAGGTGTACGCAGCAGCTACTGGGTTTAGGGGAGGTGTGCGCAGCCAGATCACTGGGTTTATGGTGGGGTGTGGCTCATCTAGATGTGGGAAGAACCTTATCCTTGTACTTCCAAGATGCACTGAAGGCAGAAGCAGATTCAGCCCAGCAAAGGCTGAATGGTGGGAGGACAAACAGGAGCCCACCCGAAGCAGACGGGCTGCAACTGGCCTGTGTGGTGTTTAGGTGTGCTGGTCCAGAGCCCCTTTGCTTCCTCTCGAAATAGCCTCCTACTAATCCCATAGGATGAGCCTCATCCTTTACTCAAGCAGCTATTGCTTTACCAGCAGGAAGCCCTGCCAGGGTGAGACCAGTGACCCAGCCCCATGGAGGCCTGGGCCATAGGGGCTGATGGGGCTCCCAGATGCCAGGCCCTAGTCACACCTGTGTCTTGTTTTTCTCTTATCTTGCTCCACAGGAAACTATGCCCCAAGGTGTTCTACAAGGAAATGGGGTCAATGAATATGCAAAATCGCCAACATGTGTACTATTTCTGGAACACTGAAAGCCCAAGAGTTTACTAAGTTCTGACAGAACTCACAATAAATAACTTGTTTAAATAATTTCCCAAATGAGTTTGGCATTTGACAGGGGTATGTAATATTCATCGTGCTCTAAGAAAGTAGCATTGTGTAGAACTGATACAGGGCAATATGCTATAAATGGGAAGCCCAGAGCACATGAATTTATTCTGCAGAATATACCCCAGGGAACTGGATACCGAGCAGCCATGAATCCTTTTCATACGGTGGATGTCACAGAACACTTTACAGAAAGTCACTCCACATGTGCTAACAACTATGCGTTTAGGAACTAGGTGCAGTAATCATTTTCCTTTGTTTTCCCTAACTCAATATTCTGGGTTTTATCTTTGTGCAAAGTTGTGAGATCAAGGTGTAATGCTAGCTCCATGTCTTGAGAATCTTTCAAACTCTACTAGTGATTTTCACTGTCTTTCAGCAGCTGATAAATGAAATGAGTTCCCAAATCATGAGAGTCAAACTGTTGGTGCTGACATTGACAGAGTAAAGTGTTCACCCAGCATTATGTCACTGTACACCAGAACATATCCACGTGCACACACAGGCATACTTGTACGCATGACAGAGCAGGAAGAAATCAAGGGAAGTTAGATTGAAAAGATGAACCTCCAAACATTAAAACATTGAAATATTATTGGGTAAATATTGATGTCTAAAATACACTGGAACATGATACATATTTTAGAAGACTTCTCTCAAACTGATAAAAAATTATCCTGGAGATGGGTGATTTTCTTGTATATAAATGTGATGCTTATAATCCAGGAATTCCAATCACTTATTTAAAAATTGGATCAGAGTAGACATACTGGATCAAATCTAATAGCCACATGGTGGTATCCATAGACTGGAGTATTGTTCCCATTCCTTCTTCTGGCATTGATCATTCAGGTGTGCCCGCCCTGTTCAGCTTGTGATCCAGAATGAAGACAATACCACATGGTGGTATTCATAGACTGGAGTATTGTTCCCTTTCCTCCTCTGTCATTAATCATTCAGGTGTGCCCGCCCTGCTCAGCCTGTGATCCAGAATGAAGACAAGGAGGAAATCGGAAATGTCCCGGAAGTCTGGAATGCATGATCCACTTGAGCTCAGGCTATTAGCTGGACCAATGGCAGCTGGTGGATTAGTGGCCCTTGGAAAACACTGGCATTTTTAGGTTGTTTCTTTTTGGTTAAATTTTAACTGGCACATAACATCATTAAAAATGTAGGTCCTATTGGGGTAAGCTATATGACCTTGATCCTTATGTACATTGCATAATGTTTAATTCACATTAAACCTATGTCCCTCTTTAAAAATTTGTCATTTTCTTTGTGATAAAAACTTACAAATGCTTTTTCTTCTAGCTCTTTGAAACATTTAGTAGGACTTACACAAAATTAACCGTTAGATGGCAAAATTGTTTGGGAGCTTATAGCCAAACCTGAACTTTAACAGCACTGCATGGTTAGGAGCATATGCCTAAGTCATCAGCTATTGATCACCAATAGGATAATGGTTTCCAGTCAGGGACTGATCAGGCCTGAAATCTCCTGAATGAGTGGGTGGCAAAAACTTAAATAAAAGAGACAAGTTGTGTGATTTTAGGGCCTCATGAAAATCAAAACCCTCTAGCAGGATTTGAGATTCTCGGGGTGGAGACAAATAACTTCTCCGGGCAGCCTGTGTCTATTTGGTTTTCAGACAAAAGAAGGAAATACTGAGGAAAGTGTGGGAAACTGAGCAGGACTTGGGAGTCCACACAAAGACTTCCCACAGTAGTAAATTTTGCCAGTTAGGAGAATGTCTTATCCCCAGTTTGACAGTTACAGCAGGAGTTAAATGCCTGTAGCTGTGGTATCTATCTCGTTCACTGCAGTTGGAGCCAGGCATCCTCAGCTGTGGCCTTGTCTTACCTTTGAAGTGTCATGGCATCACAGACCACTACAGGCCTTGCTTGGGACCAGTGATTCATAGCGTTCACTTACTGTGAATCTGCTGCCCTTCTCCAAGCAAGGGGCCTAGGTCTGAGACAGACACAAGTACACATAGAAAGCCATTTGATTAATTTTAAATGCTGCTCAGAGCTGCTTCGCAGTGGTCTCCATCAGTTCCCTGAGTTCTAGAAGCACCGCCAGGCAGGTGCCTGTCCACCATGCTGGGTGAGCACCTTCCCTGCCTGAGGGTCTTTGCTTTCTAGTGAGCAGCTGAGCCATCTGTGGAGCCCTGGATTAGAGAGCTTACACTCTCTGCTCTCCCTTGTGTATCAGAGAGCATAACCTTGAATTCATTGAACAGAGCTAAGATCTCCGTTCTTACCATCATCAAGAGCTTTTCCACCACCACCTTAAGTGTAGATTAACACACCTGGAAGGAGCTGTGTGATTCAAAACTATTAAACTATCCAGGGTAGTTATTATTACCGACAGATGAGAACACCGAGACTCACATATATTAAGAGGCTTAGACAAGCTGATTCAAGGAGGCAGCATGACTGACACTTAAGCTCAGATCTGAAGGTGAATTTGGGTTAGATAAGATGACCAGGGAGCCTTTTCCTATCTAATTTCTTGCCTAGGCCCTCCTTAGTGCCATTTACACAGAGATGTATGCTGCTTTTGTTCTGTATTAAGGACAGACAAGAAATTGGCATGTGAACAGTGTTAAGATTTGGGGGTGGAAATTTTGCTGAGCACGTTATTCACTACTGAAAACCCATTGGAGAAAGATTCCAGGAATTAAGAGCCAGAAATAGATGTGTTGCCACTGAGTAAATTACCTTTTTCATTGCCACATGGCAGTATAAAACAGATCTTACTTCTTTCTCTGCTTATAGGGCCAAGAAGCTCAGAACAATATTCCCAACATACCTTTCATAAATTATATTTGCATATGAACTTTACAAATGGCTAAGCCTTGTCTTTATTTTCCTATTCTAATTTTTTCTCCTCCTTTTTACTTTTCATTTTAAGGTACATCAAATTTCTTTAGGAATGAATTGCCAGTGTGTTCACAAAGGAAATGAGATTGCAGAGGCAAAAAGTTTCTTGGAAAGCCAACAGGAAGGCTGTGTCATGACTCGTGAATCCTTACACCTTCAGCAGCATTTTTTTATTCATCTGCTTCTTCCTTCCTCTGCATGTAAATAAGTGAAAATCAGGGTCTCCTCCAGAGAGGCTCACATGTCACCACAAAATAGAAACGTAACAAGCTGAGGGAAATTCCGCAATGCCAGTATGGTGGAAACGCAATGCCACACGGTGGAGTACTTAAGAATTTCAAAACTATCATGTTAAGGTTGCCTCCTTGTCCCCTCATAGGACCTCTACACAAACAGAATAGGTTTTTGTGATATTTGCTGCAATCTTCAGGAAGTGAAGAACAATAATTTGCTACACAAGGTCAAAGATTATTTTCAAAGTAAGTCAGTTTGAGGCTGGGAATTTAGCTCATCGGCAAAAGCGCCTGCCTCGCAAGCGCAAGGTCGTGAGTTCTGTTCCCGGTACCGGAGAAAAAACAAAAAACAAAACAAAACAAAAAAAAAAGTAAGTCAGTTTCCATGTATCGTTGATGAAACTCAAGTTGGAACATCTACCAAGAGCAATGTGGTAATGCATGTATCAGAACAAAAGAAAGTATGCCATTTTATTTGATAACCAGCTAAGAGTATATGACCTATGTGCTTGTACACATGTAAAATGCTGTACATGGTTTCTCATTGAAACATTGTGATAATAAAATACAAAAAATGTCCTAAGCTAAGCATTCTTAACAGTGATTGCTAAGTTAAACACATCCATATAATAAAACTGTACAAAGACAAAGTTAACAAATATCCATGTATATTTTGTGAATTTTGAATCATGGTATTATATCACATATACAAAAAAAAGAAACAGGAAGTAGTAAATCAGTGCCCTCCAAAAATAGAAAGAAATACACATTTATGTAATAAAAATGCTGTTAACATTGGCAGCATTATGAATAGAAACCATTCTTCAAAATATGTCCAATAGAATGCAAAATGCTTTTTTGATCAACATTGCTACTGGGCTTAATCAAAATACACGTGATAAATACATGAAGCCATAGAGATGCAATTCTAATACTTATTTTCTATTCTGTTTTCCTCCTGTGCTATAAATAACAACTTCAGTGCTTTTCCCCTACCTCAATACCAATTAAAACATCATATCTTCATATTAAATTTTAAAAATTCTACTGCAGTGAAAGACACATTACCATTTATACCCCCTCAACATACTCCCGCTTGCTTCAAACATACTTGTCCCATTATTCTTGACACTTTTTATTCATTAGTACATATTTTTAGCACACAATGAATCCATTCATTGTGTACTTGGTACACGTATATGACACACATCTTAATTATTTTTTATCCCCTTCTCCTCCCTGCTTAACCCTCTTGATATCTCTTGGTCCTCTTTCCATTTCAAAGATCTATCTCTCTATTTCCAACTGTCTATCTTTTATTTTATTCTTTTATTTATACTTTGGATTTGTCATATACGAGAACTCATACAATAGTTAAGATTATGTGTCTGGTTTGTTTCAAGGTACATCTGTTTTCCTATAAGTGACTCAAATTTACCCTTCTTTATTCCATTCTACTCCAGAAAGAATGACTATCATCAAAAAATCCAATAATAATGAATGCTGGCAAGTCTGTGAAGGCAAAGGATCCCTTCTATATTGTTGGTGAAAGTGTAAACTAGTACAACCACTATGAAATCACTATGTGATTCCTCAAAAATATGAAAATAGAAATTTCAATCTACCCAGCTATTCCTTATCTAGGAATCTTTTCAAAACAGTTAAAGACCTCACATTAGAGTGACACATGCATGCATATTTTCTGTCCACACATGGGTATGTCATCCTTTAATTTCCTGATATGCCAGTCCGTTGTTTAATCCCATTTAGTTTTTAGTTCATTAGTACATGTGGGCAGTACATAATCTTTGCATTCCTTTAGTGGCAATGGTCCTTGTACGTGGCACATTCTAACTCCTTTTCTTTATTCCTTATCACTTCCCTCCTATTCCTCTACTTTTATCTCTTGACTCCCTTCACCTCTGAGAACTGTCTACCTCCCTACTTCATATTTATATTTTTATAGCAGCACAAATCATAATAGGTAAATCATGGAAAGTGGGCTGTATGTCCATCAATCTCAACAGATAAATAGATAAAAAAATGTGGTATTTCTACAATGGAATACTACTTTGCTACAAAGAAGCATAAATAATACACATCTTTAATATCTATTTGTGTAGAGTAACTTCAAGCCAAAAGAGATTTAAAATATATTCATGTGATTGGTAAGAAGCACAGAATATTAAGTGATGCAAATTTTAAAATTTCCAATGTAGAAATTATGTGGAAAGTTGAAGGTTCTTCAATAATTATAATGACACACTTGTTTACAATTTCATTGGAAAGAACATATTTAAGAAAAAATATTTTCCATTTCCAGAAGAAATAGTGAAAATAGAAAAGAAGAAAAGATGAGAATTAAAGCTTTCATCCAATGTGTATGGGTTTTGAAATAATGGCTTTATTGAACTAAAATTTGATATAACATGATGTATAAACTTAGAGTCGAAGATTCAGTAGGTTTAAATATTGACAAAGTTGTGCAACAATGACCACAATAAAATTTATATAATTTTTCCTCTCCCAAAACAAAACACTCTACCTACTAGCTATCATCTTCCAATCTCTCCTCTCTAAAGCTAGCCCAGCACTGAGATACTCTCTATCTTCATAGGTTATATATTCTGGGAAGTTTTCTTTTCTCTTTTTATCTTTCTAATTCAAAATAGACCACACTGATAGCAACTATAAAAGCATTAACATATCCAAAATGATGGAAATTCTGCAAAGTGAGCTCTCACATCCTATTGGAGTATAACTAGATACTGACAGAAGAAACATTCTTAGAATGCAATAACCTTTTTTTCCCCCTCTATTCTTTCCTTTTAACTGTTCATATAAGGGAAACCATGTGATGTTCAAGTCTGTACAGCTGATGGACTTCACTTACTCTTAGGGTCTAAAGGTGCCTTCATTTTCATACAAATTCCTGGAGTTTATCTTTCTTTACAGCAGAACAGTACATCATTGTGTGTAAATACCACATTTTCTTAATCCATTCATCTGTTGATGGGCACATAGGATACTTCCAAGATTTAGCTATTAAAAATTGTGCTGCTATAAACATGGGTATGTAGTATGATATTTTTAACTCTTTTGGGAAGATATAGAAAAGCAGAATGGTTGGGTCAAAAGGAATTTCTATTTGTACTTTTTTGAGTGGGTTCCATAGTGGCTTTATTACCTTACAGTTCCACCAACAATGAAGAGATCCGTTATCCCCACAACCTCATTAGTATGTGTTATTGTTTGATTTCTTCACCTCTCAATGTGTATTTTTAGGAAATACCATTCAAATAATATAAAATTATAATCAACCAATTTGAGAGTACATGAATATATTTTAAGAATCTTTGAACATTTGTCACTAACCATGACATATGTGTTTTC
>NW_004955504.1:5993466-5996736 GCF_000276665.1 Chinchilla lanigera | reverse complement strand
GGGGCCAGTGCACTACTGAAATCCCCAGTGCCTGGAGGAGGCTGCTAGTAGAAGCTTGGTAGCCTTCTAGAAGGCCATAAAATTTTGTGTAATTTAAGAAAAACGAAGAAAATAGATCTCATGTATAAAGTTACACAGGATCAGAAAGTTTAGCAACATTAATTCTTATGCAAAGTGAAAAAACAGAAAAAAAACTCATTTTCTAACTGGATAATCTACCAAAACAAATTTCAGTGAGTCATGATTTCCTCTACCCAGGCATTAAAAAATAACAACAACAAAATACACCAAACAAACAAAAACTTAAGGTAGGGAAGTCACGAAAAAACCAAACTAGCAAAATACCTGGTTTTTTTGGAAAATAAACCAGGATTTGTTGGTATTACATTCAAAGCAAAATTCTTTCCCATTTGTGGACTCTTCATGTAGTAAAAGTGCTTATAATTTTAAAAAGGCTTCAGGTATAGGTCTTAAAACATAGTGCATTGCTGAGGTCAAATGTGTCCCTGTGAAGCCTTCTGTGATGAGCTCAGAAATGTGCAAGATGGCACCAGCCATCAGTATAGGTTAGACCTAACATGCACCTCAAAGTGCTACTGGGCAGAGGTGTGGCTTTTGGAAGGTTTTTGGGTTGTGGGGACACTGTCCCACCAATGAGTTCAAAGACGAATGTGCTGCCAGGAGATGGGGCCTTGGTTATACACATATAAAATTATAGGTTTGTCTTCCTTTCTTATATTCCCTTCTTACTTCTGGCATTCTCAGTTAACAAAGTTGGATAAATGAGGTGATGGAGAGAAAATCAGGTGACTCGGGCTATCTGCTGAATCCACTTAGCATGCAGTTGTATTCATACTTTCTTAAATCTCAGCCCTGAAAGAACTGGGAAAGTAGAAGGACTATCTTGAGCAAAGTGGGGTTTTCTTCTTTGGGACATGTGAAGTCACTTTGGTAGTTTAAATGGTTTACAGTGCAGGCCACGATGTGTGAACATCCTGGGGAAGCACTTGAGGGTGTGGGTTACTTCCTTATAAAATCAAGCTCATCATTCTCCAGGGCTGTAAAGAAACCAACTGGCGGAGCACATGGTGGAAAACATTCACACTGTCCAGCAGCGAACAGTCCTGATTACAAATGCAACATCACCGTGAGGATGACGACCATAACGTTTAATTGAGTTTGAACCTCACATGATTCTCATCAATAGTTAATATCTTGTCAGGTCAGTGAGATAGCCAGATTGTGATCAATATTACATCTTAAGAAAGCAATTGCTTAGCATTTCAATACCATCTTTTAAAATCTAAAATACATTTAGAAATTTTATTTCTCTAAGGAACCAAGTCAGCAATTTACAGAAAGGCTGAAATTGTACACAGAAATTCTTAGTGCTTTGTTCAGAGCAGAGAGAATATTAATAGCAAATGTGGGAATGTTGTCCTCATCTTTAAGAATGTATTTTTTTTGCGCAGTCTGCAGAGTGTCACTGGTAGGGTTTGTGTCTAGATGGTGTGATGTGATTTTTCCCTCTGTTCGTCTTCCTTCCCATGATGGTTCCTCCAACTCACAGTGCAAGGATTGCACTGGTTCCCCAAAGCCCCATGCACTTTTAGATGGGGACTGTTTGGAGGTAGTTAAATCTGGAGTTTGAGATTGATTTGTGGTGTCATGCCAGGATCAAGGGTGCTGGGAGTAAGGGTGGGTGGTTGCTGGATCAGCCCATTGACTGGATTGGCACTGCCCTAATTCCAGTGTTCTGAATAAAATATAAGGGACAGAAAGTTTCTTGTCTCTTTTTTCTTGTTGCTTTTGCTGTCATCTACAGCCATGAACTCTTGCCCCTCTGCCATGCCACCCTGCCTAGGAACCAGCTGATTATGGACTGAAACTGCTACAAACTGTGAGCTAAATAAAACTTTCCTCTAACTGTGGGTGTTGGATGTTCTGTCTCAGCAATGAGAGAAGAGTGACTAAGACACTCACTTTTCCCGCATTCTTAGGTTGATGACTTTAGTAGCTGATACCTGGCTTGGGAATACAGACAAAGATGACTTCTATGAAGTGCTGAAACCACGGGGGAAGAAGGGAGCTCCCCCAAGGGTTTGAATGGTCTCTGTGGCTACGGTGACTTGAAACACAGGGTTTTCTGTCAGAAATAAAGGTTTGATAATGCTGTCTGTTGCAGGGCTTTCTGAATATTCCGTCAACAAGATTTACCCATTTGTTCATGGACACATCAAGGTGTCACGGAGCTTATTATGGTCTAGAGGCAAGGCAGATATAAGACACACAACCACACAGTGCATTCAGTTACAATCATAATAAATTTTGCCAAGGAAATAGCAAGTTGTGTCAGAAAAAAAGCAATGGTTGTGGGAACTCACACGTAGGACATGTGGAAGTGAAACTAGTGAGTGTGTGAGGGTTGTTGGACCTATGTAGGGGGACAACAGGGGGAGAGTCCAGGAAGCAGGCGGGGGTGAAAGTACAGAGAGGTGGGAGGTAAGATTTGGTTTTCAGGAGACAGAAGACATGGTCCATCTATGGTATTTTGAGCAGATAATGTGGGGCCAATGGGACAGCTGTGAGTAGGCGTCACTAATGGGCTAGTTAGTTCATGAAAATGATTTCAGATCTTATTTTCTGAAGAAGCCCGTTACTCTAAGCAGTGAGGCTGACTGCGTGTTTGTCACTTTGCTTTTCCACGTCATTTGGGTGTTATTTGCACTGTGAGTTGGAGGAACCATCATGGGAAGGAAGATGAACAGAAGGAAAAATCACATCACTCCAGGCTAACGCTGACTGTGGTTCAGGCCGGGGTGAGGCTGGTGGTGCTGCAGAAACATGAACACATCCAGGAGGTGGGTGAAAAATAAAATCAAGAGGAAGAATAAAGGGGAAAGGGCCATTCTGACCCCTTTGGCTGCCCACGGAGGGTTCTTATTCTGGTGAGGCACAGGGGCAGAGTGGGCTTCATTCTTATAATTCCTATTAACCTTGGCTATTTTAAAATTTATCTCTGCTGGGCGTGGTGATTCACACCTGTAACCCCAGCACTCTGGAGGCTGAGGCAGGAAGATCGTGAGTTTGAGGCCCACCTGGGGCTACAAAGTGAGTTCAAGGCCAGCCTGAACTGCAAGCGAGACTGCCTCAAACAGGCAAATGAATGAATGAACAAACGAATGAATGAATGACACTTATCTCCATGGTCATCTTTGTCCTTCCTCTAGAGATTACACAGATGACAAACAGAGCTATTCAGTGTATTAG
>NW_004955504.1:5982527-5993366 GCF_000276665.1 Chinchilla lanigera | reverse complement strand
GAGATTACACAGATGACAAACAGAGCTATTCAGTGTATTAGCAGTGTAAGGTACTTATTAAACCTCGTCTCTATTTGGTAGATACGCCTCTACTTAACAGGCATGCATTACACTTTCATCGCCTTTTGCCCAAGTGCAGCGTTGTGTTCCTGGGATAATACGGGGTATGACTCTCGTCTTCTGTCTGCTGCAGGGGCAGGGAGGAATAGAGGATGAGGAAGGCTTTCCCTCATGCGACAGCGCCTTACTCAGGCAGGACGAGACAACGGTGTGGCTCTCCTTCAGGCAAGCCTGATTCTGGAGACGGTGAAATCCTGAACCTGTCTGCTTCCCTCTCCTAGTCTGCCCGCTTCCCATAGGGCTCCTTGATCTGATCCCTGATCATCCCACTGTACCATGATGTTAACAATCCCTTCTCCATCTGCTTTGTTCTTTCATGTTCAAAAGAAGGTTTCACACAAGAAGGGAGAGTCATCATTTGTCTTGCAAGCCCCCAACATCTGTATTTAGCCCACAATCATGACAGTAGAGGTAGGCAATGTAGGAGGCCATTAAAAGTGCTCTAAAAAACTAAAGCAGGGCTGGGGATTTAGGTCAGCGGCAAAAGCGCCTGCCTGGCAAGCGCAAGGTCGTGAGTTCGGTTCCTGGTATCGGAGAAAAAACAAAAAACAAACAAAAAAAAAAAAAACTAAAGCAGGAGCAGCTGAAGCAACAAAGCTAATTAACAAGTACTATAATCCAAAGTAGGAATCAAATATCAATCAGCCTGTACTGATATATAGTGATGATTCTATAGGAAGACAAAAAATAGAAATTGTGCAAACTTTCTCTGGAGAAGGATTTTAAAACATTTATGGAAACACTTCAGCCCTAAGGATGGGAGAGGAAGTAACGTTAGCAGCCGGGAGACCTGGGCAGCTTCACCTCTGACAGGTGATTCTGAGCATCCTTGTGGTCAGCAACAGGGACAGGTGTCACCCAGATCTGTCAGGACATAAGTGGCGGGGTTGCTCAAGGAGAGGGGCCAGAAAGTGACGGTAACAAGATGTGATGTGGTGTGATCAGTGTGGCCCTGAACCAGAAATGTGGCACCAGCCAAAACGAAGGAAATCCAAATAACATGCAGACTTTAGTTGGCAGAAATATATCAGCACTGTTTTATTAACTGTGGCAGCTGTATGTAAATACTGTAAGACATCAGTAGCAAAAATGGCAGGGAGCATATGGAAACTCTGGCACCATCTTCACAAATTTTCAAATAAAACTATATTTTATAAAAGTGTGTTAAAATGGGGTTAGAGGCAGCTTTACTCTTCCTGACAACTCAAAGTGATGATTTTCATAGGAAGAAACAAATAAATGTGCAGAAAGGACCAGTCAGCTTCCAAATTTGTATGATTGTACTTTTGGCTTTTCTGAGTATTTATTGTTATTTCAAACTACTTATTGTTATTATTTCCATTTCCAAATTACAACGTTGAATGAGACAAAGACTGAAGTGATTTTTTCCCACCAGAATTGTGAAGAAGTTCACTCCCCCACGAACTGCTTGCTGTTCAGAAGACTCCGAGGCTGAGTTCTTCAAGACAGTCAGGGAAGTGCTGTGAAGCTGATCCAGAAGTATCAGCTGGGTAGTGAGAATTATATACACAGTACAACATAAAGCGTTCTCCTTAATGCTTTCTATAACTTTAATGTTAGAAAAATATTACACATCTCAGGACAACATCCTATTAAATCAGTAATTCAAAATTTGCATTATTAATGTCAACTGCTATTAATGTCAACTGCTTCATCCTCCTGGGAAATCTTATGCACTTGGTTGGGAGTCTACTCTGGTCTGGCAACTGTATAGAAAATAAACTAAATGTTGTCCTTTTGAGATGGATGAATTCTGGTGTCTCAGTATCTCAGAGAACTTGAGCAGATACAGACAGAAATTAAAAGATGTGACTGAGGACAAACTACTTCAGCAAATGTCGGTTGATAGCACTTCTATGGACAGCGTTTTGAGCGCACTGTCAGTCTTGGAGTTGTCAACTCTCAGAATTGAAATGGACTCTATTGCACTCTGATTTTGTTAGGTTGGGGACAGCAATGCAATGTCTACAGAAATTTCTCAAGAGAAGTATAATAGTGCATTATCAGTTTTGAAAAGAATTTACATTTTAAGCATTCTACACTCTGTTTGGCTTCTCTTAACCTCAGTGGGTAGCAAGCATTTAAAGAAGTACAGGGATCCGAGCTCATTTGCTTTGGACAAGGGTTACTACTTCATCCACAGGCATTAACTAGGACACTTTCCAAGCAGCCGGGAGTGGGGAGGAAACAGAAAACACGAATTCTCGCAGGAATATCCAGGACATGCTGATCTCCCTACATCTCAGATTCCATGTTCTGTTGGCTGTGTATCTAACTCAGGTAATTGGAGTCTCTATCTCCCAATGTAGAGCAGTTCCCCCTTGTGAAATTATATTGGGCAACAATTTTTATTCATTTGCTTACAGTCTTACCTTCCTTATTTGGCTACTGTTGTATTCACTCTCCTCGATAGGAAATTTCTTTGCTTAAAACTAATCTTCCAGTAGTGAAAAGTATAATATCTTTAAAGTTTTCAATCACCATATATGATGTCTAGTTTTATCACGTGGTAATTTCAAATTAACAATTCTCTTAAAAGACACATGTTGTTGTAAAATATATGGGAAGCAAGCAGAAGCAGCAATATATTCCAACCATGTAACACTAACATGAAAATATAATTTATTCTAAAAGCCATCATTGAGAAAACAGCTAAGAATTTTAATACTAAGAAGCAGCAGAAGCCACTACCGTAGGAGCTTTAGAAGGCAAGGGCTGAGTTTAATTCATTTTCATGTTGCTCCAGCCTCTTGATGTGGTCCATGCTTAATAAGTATGTCCTGAACTGAATAGCTCACTAGAGGCATGTACAGCTGGAAGCAGAGATTTTCCTACTTTTGCTAGAATTGGAACAGAATATTCCAAAGACTGTTAAAGTATTTTCAAAATAGTGACATATTCTAATACCTCACTGAAAGTGCTCTGCAGAATTAAAAATTGTTTGCAAATCTGTTACGAGTCATTTGTAAAATAGATTTTGCAAAGATGTTAATCCTGTAAATTTTTTATCATCATGACATCAAGCTGAATTGTGCTGGCTGAAAATGTACCCAGTCATTCTCTGAATGTAACTGTGCTCCAGTAGGCCTTTGTATCTGACTAAGTGAGGAAGAAATTTAACTGCAAATGGTCTCAGTCTGCCTCACTGCCAAAGCCATCCGTCCTCAGCCACTACCCAAGGTTCAAGTTTTATTCTCTAGCAAGTAGGAAGAGATGACAGACAGCAAAGAACTTATTCCATTTTTCCACCAAAAAAGTAAAAATTATTTCCAATCTAAAAGGCTCCTCAGAGGTGTTAGAACACAGAGAAAATTTTAATATTTCTTTGGGCCCTTAGAATTTATAAACTTAGTTCTCTTCTATTTTTAAGTGTGTATGTACGACATATTGTTTGTCAAGAACATTAAGCATGAAAAGTATTAAATATGTTTATTATAAACTACACCACTGAAAGTAAATTTTTCAGTATCACCAATAGCTTCTCTTATCGTCCTGGAAATTCTTAGAGAGCTTTGAATTTGCTCAACTTTGAATGAGATGAAAAGCTGATGACATAATATAGCAAGCCTTTTGGAAATTGGTGGAATTACTTTAGAGACTGGTTTTTAGGACAGTAAGTTAAGAAGCTATCAATTTTACTTTCAAGGCTGAATTTTCTGGTAATTAGCCCAAAACTAATTTTCTCACCCAACTGTATTTAAAGAAGACATAATATCTACTCTCTGGTACAACATATGTATATTATTTCATTCATTTTCATAGCAATCATGTGCGGTAGCAATAGTGATGGAAAACAATATTCCTTAAAATAATAAAGAAAAACATTAGTTTCCTTTTATCATGAGAAATTGAAGTTTAAAAATAATAACTCCCCCAGTAGCATTTATACTTCTAGCAATGCATACAAAATATTCCCTGTACTTTGTCATTTCTTCAAAAATTCAGTTTGCAATCTTTAACTCCAAATAGTAAGGGTTCCTTAAATTACAAGTAGACAGCATAACTACGATGTAAAATTGGATATTACCATTTATTTCAGTGGAAAAGCAATTTGGCTAGTAGATAGTGTTTATCCTATCTTCACAACCAAGACGATTTTTGTGTGAATAGTGAAGGATTTTCTACTTTTCATGTCCCAGGAATAAAATTATTCCATCTTAGTCTGAAAAAAAATGCAGCATTCAATTTAGCTATATTCCTCTATCCTCACTCCAGTTCAGCAAGTAATCTTTCATTCTGGGTTCATCTTAACCACAGGAGCATCCATACCAACTAGCTCCTCACTCCTAATATCATCACCATAATTAATATAATGCAGATGCATTCCTGTTTGTGCAGCACTTATGTGAGAACTGGGAAAGCTTACTTTGAGCTTTTATTTCTTTATTTTTAATGGACGTTAATTTTATTCATCTTACAGTTTCCTCAGTAACAGGTTGTTTTTTGATAATTTGTGCCGAGCACCTAAAACAATTCCTATCACATGGAAAGAAAAACATCTGCAGAGGTTACCATTACCGTACCAGCTCCGGGTCTGCTTACATCATTATGCATAACTCATCGGTGTCTTCTGTGTCCTATGGTGTCTCAGATACAATTAAGAATATAAAAGAGATTTGATAATGGTGACTCAATACCTATATTCGTTTGTTGAATAATTAGCTGTCAAGAATGAAGGGTGAAGAAGAAAAATTGCCAGAGAAGCCTTTGACAGAATCGTCAGTCTCTATTTCATCTAACAAATTCTTTCTGTCTCTTCCGGGTTGACACTTGAGCCTCCGGTGTGTAGTATAATACTTAGTTGATTATGGATGCCTCAGCCAGACAGGAGAGATCACAGAATCTACACCAGGTAGCGCTTTGCTGTCAGACTCAAAGACATAACACAAAACCGGAATTTAGAAGGGTAGTTAGAGATACACATTCAGTGCTGAGTGTGCTGAGATTTCGTTCAAACTATTCTCAAGCACATTTTCATTTTAGAGCTAGTTACTCATAACTGGTATGTCAAGAGAGTAGCACGGAGAGATCACACAGAGTAGAGGTGTACATGCATTCCACAAGGAGGCCTGCTATGTGCAAGAGAAACAAAGAGAATTAGTCATATATCCAGATATCTGACCAACCGGGTGATTGCCCCTGGGTGGAGGGAGATACCCGGTGTCCTTGTTCTTAGAGGGACAGCAGGCAAGAGACAGAGAAGAGAGTCCACCTATGTCTTACCACTGCCCCTACAAAGGTCTGTGCCAAATGCCTTCATTGGTCACAGCCTAGAAACATCCCACGTGGGAGATGTTTCCACTGCTAAAAGCCACTATTGAAAGCCTATTGTTGTCTTGGTTACTTTTCTCTCATTGCTGGGACAAGATACCTGATGCCCAAAATTAAGGAAGAAAAGGTTTATTTCACTTACAGTTTGTGGAGGTTTCAGTCCATACTTGGCAGGTTACAAGGCAGAGTGGCACATGGCAGAGGGCTACAGCTCATGGTGGCAGAACACAGCAAAGCAACAAGAACAAAAGCCAGGAATGACCACAAGCAGCCTCTTGCTCTGCCTTGCATATGCAAACTATCCACCCCAGGGCGGGTGCCGCTCTCCCATAATCAATCAAACTCTAAAAGCCTGCCCCATGGCCGCATGAGGCTTTGGGGGGATGCACAGACACAAATCATAACAATTGTAATAACAGAAGAATAAGAATTTAGATCAGTGTCAACACCAAATCCATGATGATCACCTCATTGCACTAGAGCATGGAGAGATACCACAGGCGAAAACCCACTGGACACCTGAGGCAGCTTCCCAACAAGCAAATGTAATTTGTGTGGGTTTCTACTGAAAACAATACTTCTCCCCAGTGGACCAAACTTGGAGAAACTGTCTCTGCGGAACCTGAAAGGAGTGGGAAGTGGTAGTGATAGTTTTGTCATTTGAAACAGGATTAGAGCTGGTAGTGTTATTCATTTTAGCAGAGTACCCTCTTGTGATGGGAACATTCGCTCAGCAAAACAAGACATAAATCACAAAGTCATTGGTGAGCAAAAAAAAAATAAGATGGTGAGAAGTGACTTTCTCACAGGAGACTTTCTTATGGGATTTTTCATTAATCCAGGAAGCTTATCTATCCAGGTAATGATTTAAAAGTTCCTATAATCAAATCTCCATTTCTCCACAATGGACTACCTATATCCGAACGTTTGATTCTTCTTTTATAAAATCTATGCAAATTGCCCAGTGTGCTGGCAATCCCAGCACTCAGCAGCCTGAGGCATGCGGATCGCCACAGCCTGGGCTACATAGCGATTTCAAGGCTACCCTGGAATTCATAGAGAGAAACAAACAAAATCTATGCAATTTGACACATTAAAAGTACAGCAAATAGCAAACTGTTAAAAACTGGCGGATACACTGTATAGTGCCCCTCCAGGATTCGTGCCTTTCACTGGTCCCCTACCTGAGCATGGTAGAACCTCCTGTGGTTTGGTTCTGACCAACAGAACAGACAAATGTGAAGGGTGACACTCCTTTGAGTAGAGTACAGTATTTGACAAAAGGGATAGATTTCTCTCCATTTGCTCAGTTACTAGAGGCAAAGTGATAGCTTTTACAGGGAGCTAAGGCTGCAAATGTGCTGAATTCTTGAATCAAGCAGAAGATTATCTTGCATGGGCTTTCCTTTGTCAGGCAAACACTATGAAAAGTGAACTGGAAACTTGTGTGAAGAAGAGATCTTTCCTGGACAGGGAGAAGCAACGTGCCAAGTCACGGAGGGGTGGGTCACATGGCTAAGAACAGAGTGGCCTCCAGCACTTAGGGACAGGCTTCAGCCAATAACCAGCAGGAAGCCAAGGTTCTTGTCATCCAGTCCTAGGAGGTGAATTTTGCCAGTCTGCGTGGGGTCTATAGCAACTCTTCCCTAGGCAAACCCCAGGTGTGACTGTAGCCCCACTGACACCATAATTACACGAGGAAGAGACCTTGAACAGGGACATAGGTCTGCATAAAAATCGTATATTATATTCTTGATTGAAATACGAAACATGCTAGTTTCATTAGCTGACAGAAAAAAAAATGACCCTTCAGGGAAATTTCTTCTAACCATTAGCAGGTGTCGTTCAACAAGTGTAAGATGTTACTTGCTTTTTGTTCCTTGATGAAGTTTTCTTTCATCTAAAATGCCCCAAATCAACCAGCTCGCTGGGAGAGCTTCTGTGCAGACTGCAGGATAAATTGTACTGAAAACGTGCCCACTACATTTTCAGAGGAAAAGCAGTGACTCATTGATGGAGGTTTCACTGCCAGGAGGGCACCGCAGTACATCAAAATCTCGTCTCGCTCCCTCCCATTTCTTGAACTCGTGGTTCATGTCCTTTTCAGCTTTCTGCTCTTCTGCAACACTACCACCTGTTTTGCATTTAGATGCGGGTTTGGATTGGTTTGGGTTGGTCCTGAGACACTGGGATAAACAAAAAACAATAACGACAATCTCAAGGGAGCAGAGCAGCTCCCTGTAAGGAGGATGCATGGGCCACCACTGGCACTGGAGCCCAGCAGTTACCAGTCCACCAACAGAAGGCCTTTCACCACACAGTTCAGCCGGAATGTGTGAAAGCAGAAAGGAGCCCTATGATTTCTGAGATGAACAGACTTTTCCTAATTGAACCGTAAATATAGAGTACTGCAGCCCATCCTTCATCTTCCAGTGCTCACCAGCCTTCGAAGTACCCCAAAGAGTTTCTTGGGATGCACTTAAATAATACTTCTCACTTTCTACAACGCGCAATGACACAGCAGTGGAAATGGATGAAGGACTGTGGTCTCCAAAGGCAGCGGAGGAATCCCAAAATCTTGGCAAAAACTCAGCCCCTCAGCACCCACATCACATCAGGTGGTTCTATCAGGACCGTGGTCAGGTTTAGAGAACTGAGTAACGGTGGAAAACACGCGAGAGAGCATCTTCCCCAGAGCGGGCAGTGCCTGCTGTGGGAGCCAGTTTTAGTTACATGGTAGAATCCTCTCGATAAAGTATAAAATGGGTGTGCTCACAATCTGTGTGCTCTTCTACCTCTACACTACAGCTCAGTAAAGAAAGTTCAATGGAAAAAAGGTGGTATTCAGCATATACAACTTTTATTCTAAAAGAGGCTAAAATGTAGCTTAGGTGAGTGTGTGCAGAATTCCCAAACAAGACAGAATTTTCCATCCAGTCCACACTTAACACTGGATTGGGGTTGCTGCAGTGAGGAGTTGCACAGTAAGACTCCCAGGCGCTGGAGTAGAGGAAGCCAAAAAGGTGTGGGCGAAGCCAAAAAGGGCAAACTCCAGCACACGCGCAATTACTCTCCCCCTCTGACTAGAGCCCTCGGTCCCTGGAGGCAGAAGGCTCAGTAGTTAAGGCCTATCCGCCGCGGGGAGAAAACTGGTCCTCCAGGGATCCCCATCTGTAAAATCATGTTTAATTTATTTTCTCTCTTTGAAAGCTCAGCTTAACATATGACTAAACAGAAAATGTCCTTTAGAAAGCTGAGGACAAGACCATGGCATTTGCCTAATTTCAGAGATCAAAGCTAAGCCAGGTAATAAGGGATGTTATAATAGATTTGTTCAAAAGAAATTACGCATAGCGAGTCATCCGGTGGTGATATTGGCATGTCTTTGCTAAAAGTCTGGGGTCGATCATTCAGCGCAGAGCAGAGTTCTGTTTCTTAGGAGCACAGAAAATTGTGCACCGACTGCTGGGTAGTGTCTGGGAGAAAGGCCAGGCCCCTGCTGGGCAAACATGGTCTCCTCCTGCCACAGCCCCCTCTAGCCTGGAACATCGGGGAGCCACCACAACACGTTGCAGGGCGAAGATAGCCTCTGCTGCCCCAGAAGGCTGTTCCACAGGCCAGGACACCGGGACCCAAGTTCCACAAGCCAGGACGCCAGGGACTCCCGCCTCTCATGGGAGCAGCACCTCTACGTCCATCCCTTCCCTCTGCCTTCGTCCCCATGGGGTGTTCTAGAACTTCTCTGGAGGATGGAGTTAGGGCAGCAGTCTGGGTGGAAGGAAAGGTCTGTGTGGTTATCTAGGAACAACTCTGCTATTTTATTTGTCATATGGGTGGACTTACTTGACACGTCCTGGGTTAGGAGGATGAGGTAGGGCAAGGGCTCAGTCTCCCCAGCCATTCACAGTATCAGCTCCTTCCCCCAACCCCCAGCAATCTAGTTTACATGCAGGCAGCCCATCTACTCAGTAAAGTGGGACACCACATGGAGGAGAACCTCTCCTTTTAGGGAGCAATAACACTGAAGGTTTGTAGGAACACACACACTGGGAGGTAG
Organism: Chinchilla lanigera; assembly: GCF_000276665.1. Lineage (NCBI taxonomy): Eukaryota > Metazoa > Chordata > Mammalia > Rodentia > Chinchillidae > Chinchilla > Chinchilla lanigera. The sequence continues at coordinate 5,983,897 of NW_004955504.1, read as the reverse complement.
GCTGTAGAACGCTCTCCATATTCTGTAGAATTCTCTCCCTGAAGCAGCCATACTGTGATCCAGCCTGCAGTTGGAATGGTTCCCGAAGGCCTGCTGCGGCATTAGTGGGCACATGATTAAGTGGCAGGGGACAGCTGGAATCAAAGGAGAAGGTAAGGAGATTCTGCTCAGTTTCTTGACTCACACACTGGAGAAGCTAACTCATTTTGGGTGCGCAAGACCCAGTGCTGGGAGTGACACTGGGAGAGCCTGGGACCCCCTTCAGGGGCTCACATCTGGTCACTGGGAGGGAGAAATGTTCACAGAATGAACAAATAAATACAATGGTGATGAATTCATGTAGAAGCAGGAAAGCCTGTAGAAGTGTGGGGAAGTTTATACATCACTAACCTTGTTTGCCCTGTCTGCCTGTTTAATTTATTCAGTGTAATTAATCTGAAAGACTCTTAAGGAGAATATATCAGCAATATTAAGGAAGTGAAGCACTCTTAAAAAATATCACCAAGAGAAGCTGAGTGTGATGGCTCACGCTTGTAACCCCAGGACTTGGGAGGGTGAGAACCTTAATTTTGAGGCTAGCCTGGGTTCCATAAGTAAGTCCAGGACCAGCTTAAACTGGGTAGCAAAACCATCCTCAATATATATACAATATACATATCTCCAGAAGGAAAGCCAGAGGCGGTGGTGCACACCTGTCATCCCCACTCTGGAATGTTGAGGCAACTTAGTGACTTAGTAAGACTCTGTCTCAAACTAAAGGGCACCTCAGTGTGAAGACCCTGAGTTCAGTCTCTAGTTCCACAAAAGGTATCTCAAAAAGGAAAAGAAAATACACTGGAGATGAACAAATAAATACAGCGGTACCTTGGTTCATGAACTTCATTCGTTCCTCAATTCTGGAGAAGCTGGCCGTGGTCATGTTCATCACAAGATGTGGAGTTTGAGATGAAAAGCAAAATTTGGCCTAAAGTCTCTGTTTATGGATGGAATTGTTCCCAAACAGAAGCACTCGTGAAGCACAGTAGTACTGTATCCAAGGATTAGCACATGTAAAGCCAGGAGTATCTGTATCATTCACAGAATTCATATAATTCATCGACCAGCCTCCCCTCCCTTTTCCTGTACCTCTGATAATCCCCATTCCATTTTATGCTTCCACAGATTCAACTTTTTAAAGACTTCTCATAGAAGGTACATTGTACAATATTTATTTTTCTGTGTTTGGTTTATTTCACTTAGCATTATAGCCTCCAAGATCATTGACATTTTCCAACATGGCGGTGTTTCCCTGTGTGTTAGGGCTGAATGATACTTCATCTCTTTCTCTCTCTCTCTCTCTCTCTCTCTCTCTCTCTCTCTCTCTCTCTCTC
>NW_004955504.1:5975397-5982427 GCF_000276665.1 Chinchilla lanigera | reverse complement strand
CACACACACACACACACACACACACACCATAATTTATCCCTTCATCCATTCACAGACTCTGAGATTGAAGATTGAGTCTCCGTCCTGGTATTATGAACAGCACTACAATAAACGCGGAAGTGTTAGTGTCAGGTGCTGACTTCATTTCCTTTGGAACTGGATGGTTAGAGGTGAGATGCTCTTTCATAAGAGAGTTCCAGTTTCCTTATAGAAGGACTGAGGTGCTGTTTCCACAGTAACTCCAATAATTTGCATTCCCACCAACAGTGTGCAAGGTTGCTCTTTTCTCTACAAACTTGTAAAACTTTTACTTATAGTGGCTGTTCTTATAGTGGTGAGGTAATATCTCATTGCAGTTTTGATTTATGCAGGGTCAAAAAGTTCTAGAGATCTTACATGTAGCACGGAGAGTATAGTTAGTAATGCTTTTGTATTCTTAAACTCTTAAATTTGCTTTGTATTCTTAAATTTTGCTAAGGGAGGAGATTTAACTAGTTTCATCAAACACAAATTGTGTGAGGCAATGAATACATTAAATATCTTGAGCTGGGTGTGGTGGCACACACTTGTAATCCCAGCACTCAGGAGGCTGAGGCAAGAGGATTGCTGTGAATTCAAGGCCAGCCTGGGCTACAAAGTTAGTTGAAGGTCAGCCTGAACTGCATTGCGAGACCCTGTCTCAAAAACACACACACAAAAAATAAATGAATAGTTTGACTTTTTACCATTGTTCGTTACATTTTCATATATTCAAAGATCAGGCTGTTCACCTTAGATACATACAATTTCAATATTTTCTTAAAAAATGAAAATATACCCCTTCTTCAAAGAGTGGGAAAAATGTTCATTTAAAGGAACTGTAATATAGATCCTTTTGAAAGGATATTTTATTAATAATAAACATAACAGAGTCATCTTTGTACATAAGTAACAAGTCAAAAGAACACTGAAAATCTACAAATCCAAACAAGAGGCTCACTTAGATAATAAAAGGCATTTAAAGATATAGAACATTCTCAAAAAATTAAAAATTGAACCCTCCATGATCCAGCAGCCATACTCCTACATATACGTCCAAAGGAAGTGAAATCAGTATGCCAAAGGGACATTGCACATCCCTGCCTAGGGAAAGTCCACACACAGTAATCAAGAAATGGATGCAATCTAAGAGTCTGTCAGCTGATGCATGGATAAAGAGTTCTGGGCGCCTGAGCATAATGAAATACTACTTGGCCATACAAAAGATGAACTCCTGTCATTTTTTAAAACTTGGATGGAACAGAGATCATTGTTAAATGAAATAAGCCTGGCCCAGAAAGACAAGCTCTGCAATGATCTCACTCATATGCTCATATGTAGAATCTAAAAGGTTGGTCTCAGACAGGGTGGGGTACAGAATGGAGGTTAATCAGCAGAGGCAGAGGGACTGGTGGGAGAGGGAAGATGAAGAAAGGTTATTTGGCAAGTGCTAAAGTTACGGCTAGATGAAAGTTCTGATAGTGCGTTGCATTGAAGGTGACTGTAGATAACGATAATGTACGTATGTCTAAAAAAACCTGAAAGCAAGGAATTTAATGTTTTCAGCAGAAGGCAGTGACAAATGAGAAGGTAGCTATGCTTAAGCTGATTTGAATGTTGCAAAATGCATACATGAGTTCAAACATCACAGAGTAACCCATTAATACGTACAGTTTGGTGTCAAATAAGAATATATTATGGATTAAAGGGGGAAGATCTGCCTGCTAGTTCTACAAGATCAGGCAGGTGCTCATGAACAGGCAGTGAGGGCAGCCACCGGGCGGGCAGGGCGGGAGAGGAAAAGAGGACCCAGCCAGGAAACAGGCTCCACCGCCAGCTTTGCCACCAAGGAGGTGCTGGACGAGGGACAGCACCACTGCCAGACGGTGGGCCTGGGCTTCAGAGTGTTATTTAGAGAATAAAATAAGTAGAGAACCATTAAGTGATTGAACTTGAAGAGGAGAGCAAAGGAAAAGAGCTATTTGTTTTTATATTGGAGGATCAGCCCTAATCCAATATGACTTGTGATTTTAAGATACATATGTTAGAAATGCAGCAAATGTTTTGTAACGAGTACAGTTTAAATCCAATATTAACAATAAACTGATAGGCTGCTGCTGAATAGGAGACGTCATTTGGGATGATAAAATATCCTGAAATTAGATTTTTATGGTAATGATATAACTTGGTGTATTCCACAGCCATATAAATATGTACTTTAAATGACTGAATTGTATGTAATCACATGTATCTCAATAATCCCATTAAAATGCAAAGATAAAAACAAACAAAAACCTGACAAATCAATTTGTCATTTTCTTACTAGATATATTATTAAGAATTTAAGGCGAGAAGAAGCTTAACCCTGCATATAAAGATATAAAGTGTAATAAGATGACAGTTTCCCTTACCCTTTTCACAAATTAATTCCATTGTAATAGCTCCAGGAAGCATTCCAAGTCAATAAGGTCACAGCCATGAATCTGTAGTTTTGAGATATTTTAATAAATTCCAACCTGAATTTTTCCTCTATGAAGAAAAGAACAAAAAAGTAAGGAGGCCTTGACAATATAGAGAATAAGGATGTAAGAAATGCACAGACTTTTACTAAGAAGAAACGTTTTGGACTTCCTCATAAAATGCTGCCTAGGCACTTTAGAAAGAATTCATCCAAAATGCCACAACCTAAGGCAACATCATTGCTCCTTCTTTCTCTGGAGGGTGCACACTTGCCTAAGTCAGAGCTCTGTCCCATCCCTAAGTTCTCTCTCCCACCTCACAATGGAATATGTCTTGAGTTATCTCCCACATTCTCTTCCCTGTAGTGTCAACTTGATTATCTTTGAGCTCCGTCCAGGGGACTGGTACAGAACACTTCTTCTTCAGTATAGGTGGTTCATGAGGTGTCATTCTGTGCTCTGCATTTGGTCCCTCAGCCTTTCCCTTTTGCACTGTTCCCCTGCTCTATTTCTTGGTTTCCATGAACTAAGCAATTTCCTTCTGCCATCACATTTCTGCCTTGGAACCAGCTGACTATGGACTGAAGCCCCTAAAACCATCAACTAAATTGAAACAGTTCTGTTTTAAATTACAGGTGTCAAGTATTGTGTCCTAGTAACAGAAAGACCAGTTAATAGCACAGCCATAGCCCCACTTCTTGATAATTTCATTTGTCTTTTGATGACTGAGTGTCTTTCATGGGTGGACAGTAGTGTTTGCAAACCTTAGGTTCTTCATAGTGTCCTCCACACTGGCAGATCCCACAGTCTCACGCTATACTGGTCACACTATGAATTTCTCACAAAAAGCATTTCCTTCCTTGTCTCTATTCCTATCTTCCTGGCAAAATTTGTTCTCATAGTTACAATCCTAATGTCTTACCTTTGTAACAAAGACCTACCTGGCTAGCTGGACCCACCTGAAGATCCCACTGAAACCGCTAACCCTGTATAAACCACATACCCCTGAGCTCCTTGTCTCACAGCATCAAAGAATGAAATCTTGGGCAAAAGGAGGAAGTTAGACCAGTGTTTCATGGAAATAATAGTAAGAAATGTGAAATTTCCCCTGTGAAATAAGAAATTTCCCCTCCTGGGAAATGTGAAGTTTGCAAAGTGCAGTCTTCATTTTGAAATTTCAGTTGTATACAGATAAGCAAAGCACAGAACTTGTTTTAAACAGGTGGCTCTGTGGTTTAAAGAAAATTAGTTACTCATCTTGCCAAATTCAAAGGAAAGTGATTTCAAAAGAAACCAGTTACTCTGCATTTTTAAATTCATCCGAGGGAGGAGCTGTCCATTAATTCAGCATTTCCTGCCCAAGTCTTTCACTGGAAGGAAGGATTCTTATTTGCCCATCCTTACCTTAACTTCTTATCCTTTTTCCTGTGTTTGCTTCTGTATTTCTAAGCTTAACTAGCTACAGGGCTGAAATTAGCTCTTCACTGGGTATATGTGCCATTAGCTTTGAATTTCACTCACTATCTTTGGCCCATCCAGCCCCCTACTGACTGCCTGTTCCTAAGCTAACTAATTTTTATACTCTCCTTTCATAGTATTCCACAATATCTCTAGACAACAGGTCCAAGAACATAAACAGCCATCGTGTGAGAGCTGTGGTGTTATTGTACATAGTACTAAAAAGGCAAATTACCACCAAGTGTCTTTTAAGACACAATTTATTATCAGATCATCCTGTTTGAAATGTTAAAATGTCGAGAATATACTTATTTTCTATAGAGAGCAAAATGTAGCACTTGAGTTTTTTAGTAATCGTTCTGGCAGCATCTCAGGTAAAAGTGTGTGATGTCCTTACTCATTGATGAGGTCATATTAATCATGTAAGGCAGGGGTGTTTATCTGGACTTCCTATGATGTGTGATGAGTTCAATAAGTTACTTATTTGCACACCATTCTGTGAAACTGGACATCAGTATAAATATTAAATATTTACACAACAGCTGAAAGGAAGTAAAGCCACTGACTGACCCGAGAATTAGCCAAACAAAGCATCCCAACAGGATAACAATGATTCTGCCAAAGTAAATGGCAAAATCTTGTGTGTGTGTGTGTGTGTGTGTGTGTGTGTGTGCATGTGTGTATGTGTGCATGTACACATATGAACACAGGCATGCCATCTGTAGCAAAAAAAAATTTGGCAATTGTAAGAATTTCGAAATGGGAAACAAAAATGATGTTTAGGAAACGCTGGCCTGAGAACACAGTATATACTAGGAATATGTCAGGGAATTTTACTATTTCCATGTTAAACTTTTCAATAAGGAATGAAGGTAGGACTTTCTGTATACCTCTGAAAGTGGTCATCCAGTTATAAGAATGTTTATAGAAAAATGAGAAACTATTTCAGTAAACTGTCTTATACTTCTATAATACAGTATTATTGGGTAATTTAAAATTTTATAATATTATTCTACAATGTATTGAGAACTGTTCATCATATGACACTGAGTGGAAAAAGTAACAACTGTACATAGTGTTTGTATTTAAAATATAGGACTTTTACATATCCATAAAGAGGAGTGAAAATGTCTATAAAATATTAACGTTTATTATTTACACTTTGAGGAGCTTCTTTAATTTTCCTTGTCTTCATCTTGAACATAGAAAACATTTAATATATATTCTTGTTTATAATTTTGAAAATGAATCAGCCCCCTAATGAGACCCTTTAGCAATGTTCCGTAGTGATGAAGACACAGCCAACAAGATTAATATGTAAAAATAAATCAGTGTTTATGGCTCATTTGCCATTTTAATTTAAAACCGGAAAGAATTGCTTATTTGAAATAATGGAATGAGATAGAAATTATAAATAAATTTATTTAAATGTGTCCCACAAGTCCAGATATTTTAGTTTTAATTTTGGAACCCTATTAGGAAGGAATTATAATTCTTGTGTAGTTTAGGTTTTGCTTCATTTTTATATTTTGAGATATGCATTTTGTCATATCCAGGGGTTGATTTAGCAGGGAATTTATGGACAAATTACATAGAAAACACTTCAGAAAATAGGAAATTTTCATATATAATTAATATGTGGATAGATATTCACCTTGTATTTGTAAAACAACTGAGAAACTATTTCTCATCACTACTTTGGCAAATTTTTAAGGATCTGATGATCTCAAGCATGGATGAGGATGTAGAGAAATGCCAGCAGGAGTGTAGGTTGGTATGACCACTGAGGCAAAGAAGTAACACTGTCTACTAAAGTTTAAAGGTACATTTCTCTCTCCTATTCATTCTCTACTTTATATACATTTTGTACATATGTACAGACATGCATACAAAGAAATACTTGTTGAAGCAGATTATGTTTTACAAACTCAAAAGGGAAACTAACTTAATACCTATTGATATATTGTTAACATATGTTTCTATAGTGCCATGACGTAATGTAGTTCAAATAAATTAAGCAGTTCTAAGGGTACCAACGAAATTGATCCTCAAAATAACATTAGAATAAAGTGGGTTACAGATTTTCAATTAAAGTCGACTGAGTGAACAGAGAAAACAGAGGAGAAAATTGTCAGAAAAGCCCTTAGAAAACTGATTTGACTGAAGAAGTGGAGTTTCCAGATCACTCGGCACTGCTGGTTGCTCTGCACAGTGAGTGAATGTGGAGCCACGTAAGGGATACATCTGTAAACTTTCAAAGCACTGAGTGTAACAAAGGGCAAATTCAACCAGCTTCCAAAGAGGTTAGCAGTTTCTATATAAGGGACTGAAAGAAGACAGAAAACACAGAAAGCAGTGCTTTCCAGATTCCGAGGAAAAACGCTTTTCACCTTAGAATTCAAAAGCAAGTCAAACTATCAATCAAATGGAAGTGTAGAGGGAAGACTTTTGGACAATCAAATTCTCAGAGGCTTAGGTCTGTTTACCCTGCCTTGGAAAGCCATTATAAAACACCCCTAACAGAATCCAGGGAGTGACCCAAGAAAAAGAAATAAAGACAAAGAAAACTCAGAAAACTGGGCATTCATCATTCACGAGAGGTGACGCCATTCAAGTCAAGAGTGTAGGTGGGATCCCCAGTCCGGGGGTCAGGCAGCAGCCCCTGGGAGGAAAGCAGTCCAGAAGGTCCAAGCTGGTCAAGGGTGGGAGGGATCTGCAGAAGGAGATGGGGTCCAGGGTGCCTGAAAGTGGAAGAGAAGATGTGTGTGACTGAAGAGGATCTGCGCGTGGGAACAGTGACAAAGGAAAAGCAAGTCTTACTCAGAGGAGAAAAATTAATTGTAGTATTCTGCACAAACACATCTGAACAGATTGTACATAGTAATGGTGGTATAAACGGTAAATAGCCACCTCAATAAAATCACAATGTGTGTATATTTGGAAGATTAAGGTAAAATAATATGTAAGTGGGGTCAGGTAAATGGATGCACACAGGAATGATAAATTACCTTTCATCATAGAGAGACAATAGATGCTGAATGAAATTGAAATATCAAGAAGCAACACTATAAGCACAATTCTTAGAGATGTGGAAG
>NW_004955504.1:5917975-5974391 GCF_000276665.1 Chinchilla lanigera | reverse complement strand
TTCCCTACCACTTTGTTTGTAACTCCGTACTGTCTGTACTGTTCCTTTGCTATTTTGTAAAATGCTGTCTGTCTGTTAATATTTTCCTCCTTTTACTTTTAAAATAAAAAAAAAAAATAAAGTGCTTCCTTCTGGCTAGAAGGCTGTGGATGTATGCTGTGTTAGAGACCACCTATATTTTGTATTAGGTTCCTCAAGTGTTGGGCAGTATAACAATGTTAAACACTAAAAATAAGTTCAAATATTAACAGTATTTCATAATATATGCAACAAAATTTTAAAATAAATTTAAATACTAAGATGTATTTTGCAAGCATACAAGTAAAATTAAAGATGAATGTTAGAGTTCAATGGATAAAGTTTAATTTTGCAAAGTAAATATAAAAGTGATCTAGCTGGCAAGTGCTCACACACATCCACCCCCACACACGCACCTGAGTGGTGACACACGTGATTTAAAGCATCAGAGGAGGAAGGGAAAGGAGACACAATTGCACAGGAGTCCAGAGGCTTGGGCAAGAAGGCAAGACTGCGGAGAGGGCAGAAGGGCTGTATTTCACCCTTCCGAGTAGAGTTTTCTTTAAAAATTTTTTTATTTTAAAGCAAACAATAAAAATGATAGAGAACTTCAAATCAATATGATAGAAAATTAACAATGATTATTTTGCATATTTCTATCTTCAAAGTTTTTGCTGAGATTACCAAATATAGGCATGCAAAATTGATGAAGCAATATAAGCACTGTTTCTTTCAATGAACTAATAGAAATTAGTAGTACAGTTACTTTAACAAATATATATGTATATATTTTTTCCCCCGTTCCTTCTTTTCTACTTTCCCCCATCCCAGCTGTCCTTTCCTTTTGAGCAGTTTCTTTCCCTTTCACAATATCTATTGTACATTTTATATCTTATTTACTCTTTCAGGTTCTTACACTAGGGAGACAACATGATGTTTACACATGCAAGTCTGATTTATTTCACTTAAAACTATGGTGTCCAGTTGCATCCATTTACCTATAAAAGACCTGAGTTTATCCTTTTTTTTAGCTGAGTAGTATTCTATTGCATTCAAATACCACCTCTTTTTTTATCTATTCCTCGATTGATGAGCATTTGGGTTGTTTCCAAACTTTAGGTATTACAAATTATGATGCTATAAACTTGACTGCACATATATCGCTGTAGTATGAGGTTTTCAGTTCTTTAGGGAAAATATCCAGAAAGGGAATAGCTGGGTCAAATGGGATCTGTAATCTTAGTTTCTTGAGGAATCTCCACACTAATTTCCATAGTGGCTACACCAGTCTACACTGCCACCACGAGTGGGAAAGTGTTCCTTTTTCCCCCTAGCCCCTCCAGCATTTGTTGTTGGTTCATTTTCTGATGATAGCCATTCTTTCTAGGGTGAGAAAGAATCTCGGTGTTGTTTTAATTTGCATCTCTTGAATGACCAATGATGCTGAACATTTTTTCATATATTTATTTGCCATTTGTATTTTTTCATCTAAGATGTATATATTCATTTTAGATGCCCAGTTTTGAATTTGGTCTTTGAATTTTGGGGGGTCTGATTTTTTTCAGTTCTTTATATGCTCTAGATAGAAGTCCTTTGTCTGAGGGACAGTTGGCTAAAATATTTTCAAATTTGTGGTGTTGATTTTTTCTCTATGATTTCTTTTGATGTGCAAATCTTTTAAATAAGATGAGATCTCAGTTGATGATTCTTTGAAGTATTTCACAATGTTGATTCTTCCTATCCATGAGCAAGGGGTATCTTTCCATGTTCTGATATCCTCTTTGATCTCACAATTGAGACTAAGAAAACGATGCAAAGAATTAATGAGTCAAAGAGTTGGTTCTTTGAAAGAATAAATAAAATTGATAAACTCCTAGCCAACCTTATTAAAAAAGGAAGGAAGAAACTCAAATTCATGCAATAAGGATTTAAAACTGTGAAATCAATACAGATCCTATGGAAATTCAGAAGATTATCAACACATACTTCAAAAATTATTACTCACATAGCATGGAAAACACAATAAATGGACAGATTCCTAGAAAGATAAGAATTACCAAAGTTGACTCAAGAAGATATGAAAATTTTGAATAACCCAATATCAGTCAATAAAATGAAAATATAACTAAAAACTTACCAACAAAGAAAAGCTCAGGTCCTCATGTATTCATAGCTGAATTCTACAGGAAATTTAGATTTATTGCCAATTTATTGCCAATACTCCCGAAATTATTTAATGAAATTGAAAGGGAAGCAATTTTCCCTATCTCATTCTTGGAGGCAAATATTACCTTGATACCAAAACTACAGAATGACCCAACCAAAAGAGAGAACTACAAGCCAATCTCCCTAATGAATATAGATGCAAAAATACTAAATAAGATATTAGTGAACAGAATTCAACAAATCATCAAGAAGATTATACACCATGACCAGGTGGGATTCATCTCAGGAATACAGGGATGGTTCAGTATGTACCAATCAATATATCTAATACACCATACAGAACCAAAGAGAAAAATCACATGATCATCTCAATAGATGCAGAAAAAGCTATTTATAACATCCAACACTCATTCATGATAAAAATCTTGCAGAAAATCAGAATATATGGTTTTTACCTCACTCTGATAAAAGCCATGTATGACAGACTAATAGCTCACATCATACCGAATGGACAAAACTGAAAGCTTTCACTCTAAATTCAAGAACAAGACAAGGATGTCCACTGTCTCTACTCCTACTCAGTACAGTTCTGGCAATGTTAGCCTGCACAGTTAGACAAGGCAGAGAAATAAAAGGAATAAGGATAGGAAAGGAAGAAGTTTAATTATCATTATTTACAGATGACATGAAACTGTACATAGAAGGCCCCAAAAACTCCACCAAAAGAGTCCCAAGAATTAATAACCAAATTCAGGAGCATAGTGGGATACAAAACACCCCAAAATCAGCAGCATTCCTGTACACAAACCACAAACTCTCTGAGAGAGAAATTGATGAAATCACAGCCTTCACAATAGCACCCAAAAATTGAAAAATTTAGGAATCAATCTAACAAAGGAAGTAAAAGGCCTATACATTGAAAATTACAGCAGAGTTGGTTTTGCGCCATTTCCTACACCCTGGTCTTCCTTGGAAAGGGAGCCAGTCGCAGCAGATTTGGGGTTTTTTTGGTTTTTCTTTCTTTGATTTTTTTCCTGTACTGGGAACTGAACTCATGACCTTGCACTCACCAGGCACACGCTGTGCCACTGAGCTAAATCCCCAGCCCCAATTCTCCGCAGATTTGAAGCACTCCCCAGATCCCCAGCAGCCTACCCATTCCCTGTGGACACAGCACCCAGGAAGCATCTGTACCCGCTGTAGAACCACACAGCATCTCTTTACTCAAACCTAGTCATTATGCGGGCTTGTCCAAGCCGCTTCAGCTTCCTTAGTGTCTCTGAGAGACTCAGCAGAGCTCACAAAGTTCTGGGCTTCCTCTTCCGCTGCCATGTCCTGAGCTGAACTGAGCGTTCAGCCTTATGGCCTCCAGGCTTCCAGGCACAGCAAGACGTGCATGGATGCTGATTTTTCAGTTTGCTGCTGCCACTGGACTTACAGGCAATCATCCTGGGTGTTCAGGGAGGGATTTCCCACAAACGCTAACAGGAAGTGCCTGTGGAAAATTGTTCACAAAGGAGTGCTGGGCAAAAAGCCTCCTACTAGCTCTACCCATGGAAACACAGTCTATGCATCCAAAACAGAAAAGAATAAGCTGTATGTATCCCTGCCTGTGTTTGGTGAATTGCATAGCCACCTGAAAGCACTTCCTTTCTCAGAACCAAATGCAGAATACTACAGAGAACTGAATCACTGGATCTACGTACGTGCAAGGTTTTAGATTTCAGTATGGTTATCCCTGTGTGAATGAAGGTGTGTCTAAAGTCAAGTTCATTTTTCATGTGCAACCCCATTCGTTCACGGCTCCTAAGCTGTTTTCTGTGGGGTTTTGGCATGAGTGGACATGGCTAGATGATTCCCTTTGCAAAATTAGTATAAGAATGTGGGAAACAGGGGCCCAGAGGTCTGGTTCATGGCCGTGTTGGAGGAGCGAGTCTGAGCAAACTTAGACTTGTCACGTCCTCGGCAAACCGAGTGAGTCGCCCCGCCTAGGCTGTCCCGCTCTGCCCCTCCCTCTGTGCCTCCCCTCGATGATCAGGCCACCCTTTTCCACGCCCCCTTTTTGCCACGCCCCTAGCCTGCTCTATAAAATGCCTGGTACTTCCTCAATAAAGTAGATCTGCGCCATCAGCCTGGTCTCTGGTGTCTCTTTCTTCACCGTGCCGCTGCTTGCCACGGGCCCAGGTCCCTCGACCCCAGAGGTTCTACCTCATAAGAAAATCTGCTTTAGGAAGAAAACAGGATAGATTTAGTCTTGACACTTTTTAACTCCCATCAACAAATATGGGAAAATTCCCCCTTAAATATTGTTCAAGGTGTCTGACTCTTCTTGGGAGGTGCTTGACTGCTTACACATCCCCATCCAGCCCTTTTTTTCCCTCTTCCCCTACATCTGGGCTGAGGGAGCCCATCCCACCACCAGCATTACCAGTAAGCCCACACTGAACAGACCTTGGTAACCAGCTCCACTTTGTAATCCCAGTAAATCTGCAGGCCCCAGGCCCCTTCTTTCTTTTGCAAGCAACTTCATACCTGTCCTGCTTGCCACCAGAAAGCACTATTCTGAGAGTTGGGGATATTTTCTCACTCTCTTGGTAAATGGACAGCATCATCAATTTGACATGTGAACCAAATTTTGGGGAGGGTGGCTGACCTGTCTGTCTACAGTGACCAGAATGTGATTTCCTGCCTTGGGTGAGGTGAGCATTAAAGAATAAGTACCCTACAGAGGAAACATTTGATTGGAAGAATCAAACATAGAAAAACACCCAGATGTGCTTGGCCTGACTAATCTGTGTGAATGAAAACAGAGACCTACTTCAGACAAACTGTCCTCGTCTGATTTCCAGCAGGGCAGGGAGCTGTACATAGGAATGGAGACACCCCACCCTCAGTGTGGTACCAGGCTGAGTCCTACAAGGTAGAGTGTGGCTTGTCACCACCTGGCCAGTTAAGGGAAGTGCTAGGAAAGTATGTCCACCCCTTTGAAACTAACTTGGGAGAAAGGATTCTCAGGGATCCCCTTGAATCTGACCTCTGGGTAGAGAGGGAGCATAGCATTACGGCACATCCTACATACTGGATTGCTACGCAACCAAAGCTCCTGGATTCCATCACCTGTGGACCACTGGAGAGAGCCAGACAGCAGATGTTCTGAGCAACAGTCCTCATGAATTGAATCAAGTCAATGACTTTACCACCCCCTTGCTAACCTCTTAGGCCAACTAGAACTCCTTAGTGCTTCTTCCTTTCTTTTTCTTAAAGAACAAATTCAACTTAAACACCTTGCTGTTTAACTAGAGTCCAGGCAGAGGAAAGTCTCTTTAGGCAAACTAGTTTCCTTGACATCCTATAAGCTTTTGAATTTTCAGTTCAGGCTGAAGAAAATAAAAACAGTATTTAGGACAAACAATTTATCTCAAGTTATGCAGTTTCAGAATATAAAGTAAAGGCAATTTATAAATAAGTGTAAAACTACATTTTCTAAACCTAAAGGTTTTCTTTTCCTTACACACGCGTGCACACACACACAGCAAATAAAAAAATAGAAAAGTCTAACTATCAAAACTTATTACATCATTTACACAGAAAATATCTGGACAAATCTAAATGCACATAAAAGTACATCATGCTTCTGAATCAAGTGGGCTTAGGTTTTCTGGATTGTAGAGGTTTTTGAGTCTTTTTTATCTCACCCAGTGTGGGAAAAGGTTTACCGCAGGAGAGAATGGCGGTCACCTCTCAGCGCCATCCTGGCTCTAGTTACCAGCCAGCGGAGGTCAGAGCTCCATGCCCAGGAGGGTTGCATATTTCACAGTCAATTCAAACCATACTCTCCTATCTTCCCTGTACAATATTACCTACTCATAGCAACAATTTACCTTTTTCTTGATCACAAAACTGTTAAGAACAGAGTATCCGAAACTTAAATAGAATGGAAAGAGACATGTAAGTAGCTTCTGACAAGGAACAGGAGCACATACCGGAAATGCAACATAATTCATCAAATCTCTAAGAAAGAAACACATATAGCATGATCACTAGAAATGGGATTGTATGCACTAGCAAGCCAGAGAGGCTTAATTAAGTTAAAGGTAAAACTTAGGGGACACTGCAAACTTTGTATGTTGTATTTTTATTGCAGCTTATTAAGGAAGCCTATGGACCATCCAAAGGTAGAATATAAATTTTTTAACTTTCATAATAACAATTAAAATAAAAATGATATACTTAAATAAAATTTCTTATTAAATTTCCAGATATTCTAAAGGCCCCTGTCTTTCATCATGCATTCATTGTCAGTTAAATGGAGTAACCCTCAGCAGAAAAATCAAAATAACTTTCTTCATGGTTAATGTGGGGACTCCTGGGTACCTGGCAAGTTTCACAAGGACTCCATAGCCACTGAGCAGCCAGCACGGTGGGGGCGCTGAGCTGGGGACCCTGTGAGGCACACTGGAGACTTTACAGCATCTGCTGTGGGACTGATTCTCCACAGGCCCTCACCCTGTATGTAGGTTTATAAAGAACTGCTGAGATTAATTTTTAATAGCTAGAGGTCACAAAAAAGTTTTTTTTTCCTTTAAATGTAATGAGTTTTAAACCTTAAGAAATAAATCAGAATGAAAACACTAGCAAACTGATTCAGTATGGTACAATATCATACAAAATAACACAGAATAAACTTGCCCACTGTTCATACAACACACCCTAACTTTGAGACTATTCCTTGGGGGGCCTGCTTACTTCCAGTCCAAACAGTATAAACTTGGTCACTTGCTCTGCATCCCTAGAACACTGACATGAGGGTGACTTTTAGCCAGTGGCTTTTTGACACACACGCCACTCCCATATCACATTAGGACTGATGCTGGGTTCTGTCACACCCAGCATTTTCAGCTTAATCTTTGAAAACCTGCTTCCCATATCATTTTCAAGCTTTATTATGTCCATTACCAGTGACTCCTGCTGGTACACTAGGGATTAGGAAGTCGTTTTCACACATCACTGAGGGGTGTTCATATAACCAAACAGGTAACAGTAGCCTTCCAGCTACTCCCCACTTCCTGCCTTGCCTGCTTCTTGCTTCCCGGGATGGGTGTGCTTTCCGGGGTCTCCACAATACTCAGACTAAAGGAATGGCTACATTCGCCTTCTAAAATGTTAGTTCATGCTAGCAGTGGAAAGGGGCTTTACAAACACCAAGTCCGACTGTTAAAAAGGACAAATTAAACTTGAGGTCCTACTGGACAGGAAGTTACGGTGCAAGACCTAGGACAACGTGATGCTGCCTTATCAGTGGGACAAGCAGCACACCCACGGTTCTGCACTGGCTCCGAGGGCAGTAAAACAGTGTAAATAAAGCCACAGTTTGTGTGTCCACCTGTCACAGGGCAGAGGATTAAGCTACGATCCGGTGTCACTGCCCTTCATTGGCAATCTTTCAACTCGTAAAGTGTGTCCTGCTCATTTACAAAGAAAAATGGGCAGTAAGCACAACTCCGCATTTTCAAATTTCAACCTATTCCTGCCCAGGCTCAAACTTGTACATTTTCAAACATGAACTCTGTTTTACCTGAGTTGGACAATTTCAGAGTGATGTTAGCAATGACATATCCTTTTTTCAAACTGCATCTAAATAATATTTTCCTGTCTGGTGACATCAACAGAACACTTGAATACTTAGAGCTGTGGGAAGATATTTCCCTGAAGCCAATCCTTTTGCGTTTAAATGCAAATAGAAATTTTGTAAAGAATACACTGGCTCCATGGACTCAGGCAAACGGGGTCCATCACTGTTACTTTTTGTTAGAGGGCGTCGTTGACTAATATGTCATTCATTTAGGGGAGAAAAGTGAACAAGCGGCAAAAGGGGTCCAGGGAACTTGTAAGCCCAAAACACCCCACCCCAGGAACCTTAGCATCCACTTGCCTTTCCTGAAAGTGACGTTGATACCTGCAGAGGCCGTTTCATGGGATACACATGGGAAGCCATGGGTTACGGCTCTGCACCTACCAGGACCAGGCCCGGAGAGAGGACAAGGCAGGAACTTTACGACACTTGCTGGAAGTGCAAATAAATACATAAATAAATGCACAAATCATTCAAGAGACACTAATGATACCTCTTGGATACCCAGTGAATGCCTTTCAGTTAGTTGTTGGAATCCTCTTTGCAAACAAAAATCACCTAGGAGATCTCATCGTTAATCAGAACTTCCATCAGTCATATTTTTAAGATGTGAAGTTGGGAGTACTTTATGGCCTCTAGCTCTTGTGTGCGACTCTGTCACTTTAAATATGAGCTGTTTCATTCTTGCTGCTTTAACTCTTTGCCAAGTCTAAAGGCCAGGCAGTAGATACTGGCTTCTGATTGGCTGTCATCTAGATAATGACATCCACTGTTGTCATGATCCAAACCCCTTAGAAACCCAGGTCCCTGCAACAGCCTCAGAGTTCCCCTGAGCTGTGCAAAAATTTAGGGCCCTGGTTTCTCACTTCCTGTTCAAGAGAAACATAGACAGGACACACTGTTCCCAGGTAGCACCATCGAGGCAGCATCCAGAATTCCACATGGTTTTAAAATGAAAACATGTCCGGAGTGCTGAGTGCCCTGATCCTCCGTCAGAAGGCATGGCCCTCCCTGAAGTCTAAAGTGACCCTGCAGCTCAGGATACTGAGCAAGCTCCTTGAAATGGCTGCTCTGACTTATGCCAGTGAGCTCAGAGCTTTCTGTCTGTCATATTCACATTTATGGATTTCAAAACACCCTGCTCTGTGTTCCATCCGAACGGACGCCCCCTCTGCTGTGGTCTGCTAGGTGCAGTGTCTGGCTGGAGGATCTCCAGGAGCACTGGGCATGCTCCGAACTTCGACGCTGTCTGCAAGTCCTTCCGAGGGGTTCCACTGATCTGCACTAGTGAGGAAGTATTCGCGAGAGCAGCTTTCAAAAGCCGACTAATTGGGTCAAATGAGTCTTCTCAGGATCACAGGTGTGAATGCGAACAGACGTGAACCCGATTCACAGCGCTGCTTTCAGAGGAGCGGGAGGAAGAGAGAGCCCTGGTCGCCTTTCGCAGCTGGTGCCCGGCACACTTGCCCTCCCCAGGCCAGCCTGCTTCCTGGTGCCTACTACCTGGTCAACAGTTGTTCTTGTACTTTAGCAGCTGCTGTCCTAAGTCCCCTCTGTTCCTCCCTGCTTCAGCCCCTCAGGCGTGGAGCCCAGCAAGAGCGTTCCGAGGAAAAGCAGCCTGCTCCAGGGGAACGGAGCAGAGGGAAATCGTGCCATTCCGTCTCCGGAAGTGGGAATCGGTGATGGCCGCACAACTTTGTGACTATGAAAAGGATCCCCTGAATTCTGCACTTTACGAGGATAACGTTATGGCACATCTCTCAATTTTAAATCTCTATTATATTTCTCTTACCAAGTGCAAAATTCTGCGTTTTTAAAAACATTTTTTGGTTGGGTGGTTGGTTGTTGAAAAGGGTTTTACTATGTGGCTCAGGCTGGCCTTGCACTCACTATGTAATTCAGGTTGTTCTCAAGCTCTCAGTGATATTCCTGTCTCAGTCTCTCAGGTGCTAGGATTACAGGCTTGTGCCACCATGCCTGTATTTTTCATTTCCAAATAAGCTAAAATATATTAAATATTACTGAAACAATAAAGAAAGGAAATTTCCAAGAAACACCAAGCTTTTAAAAAATTATAACTATACACATACATAAATTATACAAACCAATGGAATTCACATTGATAATTCCATATTGCCCATTGATTATATCTATCTATCCATACTTCTACCCTCATCCTTTCCCCAGAACACTTCCAGGTCCCTATACTTCCCCTCCTACTTTCAGACCTCCCCGGTACCCCACATAGGAGGAAGAGCACAGAATATTTCTTTCTCTGCATCTGGCTTACTGCACTTATGATGTCCTCCAGTTCCAACCATTTTCCTGCAAATAACAGGATTTCATATGATTCTTTATGGCTGAATAATACCTCACTGCATAGGCACACAGTATATTCTTCTGTTGGTGGCCACCTAGGCTGAGTCCATAGCTTGGATATTGCAAACAGCGCCAGTAAACAAGGGTGTGCAGGTATCTCTTTGCATGCTGAGTTCTCTTTTGTATGTGTGCTCAGGAGTGGGACAACTCAGTTGTCTCAACCAGAATCAGAATGGCTATTACCAGATAAACAAAAGATAACAAGCACAATGAGAATGTGGAGAAAAGGGGACCCTTCCATACTGCTGATGGGAGTGTAAATTAGAGAAATCACAGTGGAAAACATCAGGGTCATTCCTCAGAAACTTAAAACAGATCTAAAACATGATTTGGCTACCCTATCTATCTATCTATCTATCTATCTATCTATCTATCTATCTATCTACCATCTATCCATCTATTTTGCAGTGCTGACTGTTAAACCTAAGGCTGAGGCCCTCACTCTTCAAATTCCCAATAGCCAATAAGTTAAGCGGAAAAATCCTGAGAGTGAAACTGGAGAATGTGTACAAAATAACCATGGCAAATATTAGTCCATGATCTGTCTCAGTCATGTCCCAAACCTGTCAACCAGATCGCTAATCTTCCTTGAAGTTTTGTCACTTTACTCCTTCTTAGATGAAAATGGTCTTCCCCAGTTCCTAGTTCTTGCGGGAGGAAATGATCCTGCAACACGGAGAACGATGATTGTACTCAGTGAATAAAGGACAGTACCTTGCTCCTTCTCCAGTTTTTATCATTAGTTCCAGGGCTTATTCCAGGTTTACAGAGATTATGGAACTGACCCTGAAGATAAGCTTGTCATTTGCTTGCAGATGTGCTTCAGCCTCATTCTAAATGCCAACTGGAAAAGATAACATTTAGTGATCGCTTTCTCAAGTCTGCTTTGGAATCATTTTCCCTGTAGTCCTCTTTCTTCTCATGAAACTGCTAAGTCGCCATTTGGAGATTTGGAAGTTTCATTACTGTCATTCTAATATTATTACTGAAAGAAGAAAAATCAATGTTTTACTTTTTCTTTATTTTACATTTACATTTTTGCAACCATCTCACATATGTTATTGCTATTTGCTTAAGAGACTGGTTTAACTTATTGTAAATCTTTTCTATAATGTCTCTCAGCACAACATTTAGTTTTGTTCATGAGTGCTCAACTTACTCATGTATTCTCCATAAAGTTTTTCTTTGTCCTTTTTTTTCTGTGTTACTCAGTCCAGCTCAGCAAGCCTCCCCAGAGGGTCACAGGATTGTCTTTTTAAATTTCATTTTAGATTATTAGTGCATGTTGCAGTACGTGATGTCTACGTGCCTTATGCGAAGTTAGTACATGCGTATAAGATGTCCCGATTCATTTTTTCATCCCCGCCCCTCCCCTCCTCCGTTCTCCCTTTATTTCTTGATCTCCTTCCCATTTGAGAGAGATCTGTCTCCCTAGTTTCCATTATCTGTATTTTAGTTTGCTCTGTATTTTCACTCTGGGTTTCTCATATAAGAGAAATCATAGGATATTTTTTTAAACCATGGGATATTTAAACTTCCCTGCCTGATTTATTTCATTTAACGTTGTGGTCTCAAGGTGCACCCATTTTCCTGCAAATGACCCAAGTTTATCCTTCTTCATGGCAGACAAGTACTCCATGCTGTGTAAGTAGCCCATTGTCTTTATTCATTCATCTCTTTATGAGCACATTTAGCTGTTCTGAATTGTGCTGTTATAACACGGGTGTGTGGGGATCAGTGTAATCCATGCTGTAGGTTGGAATATAAACTGGTACAACCACTGTGGAAATCCATCTGAAGATTCCTCAAAAACCTGAAACTAGGAATTTAATTTGACCCAGTTAACCCCTTCTAGATATCATCCTCAAAGAGAAAGGATTTTTTAACTGGGGCTTATGGCATAGCCGGGGATGTGTTCGGAGTCAGCTATAGACAAGAATGCTCTTCAGCTTTTCCAGGCTCAGCTCAGAGAGTCTGCTGTCAGTTCCCCAGGGAAAAATAGCATCTTCTAAATGTAAAGTGTCCACTTCAGTGTAAGCCACAGATCACTGCCTCCAATTGGAGGCATTCCTGTTTGTGTAAGGCCAGTGACAGCTGGATTCTAATCAAAACCCTGGAAAAATATAGACAGCCGCAGAATCACTCAGGTTCTGAAAAGTTTTGTGACCTTGAAAATGGGGCAGGAAATAAGACTGCAGTCTGCTCCCTGCAAGAAAACGTGTGAGGACAGCATGCTAAACAGGTTAGCTGGGTCCCAAACACATCTTCTCTTTTTCTAGCTGGTCTTTTCATTTACACTTCCCTCTCCTTTCTATTGCTCCTGTCTTAGGCCCTTCTCCCAGCCTTCCTGCTCTTACTTGGCTTCTCCTCACCTTATCAAATCCTGGCCCCTGAGAACTGTTAGGTTGGTTTGTGTATGAATCTAACTTTTCTATGAGCACCACATAAAAGTCCCTGCAGCATCACGAGTACTGCACTTGCTTATTCCATTTGCTGAAAATCTTGTATAACTCTATAAAAAATGCTATGTATTCACATGGGTTTAGAGTAGATATTTTTAGTTTCACTTTATACCAGAAATACCTGGGAATCCAGTTCCAACTGCACGTGTTGGAGTCCACACCATGAAAATTCGATTCTGAAGCTCATGGAACAAGCCCGCTGTGAGAAAGAGTAGCAGATATGTCTGTCGCTGGTTCAGAGTTAATCTCTCTGTTCATCTCCCCCTTTCTTCTCCTACTCCTTCCTCTTCTCCATTCTCCTCCTCTCCTCCTCTCCTCCATCTTCTCCTGCTTCAACTTCTACTCCTCCTGTTCATCTTTTCTCTTGGTTTTCTCCTTCCTCCTCTTCTTCCTTCTTCCCCAGGCTGAACTGAATTTAATACAAAACCAAAGTAACTATGCTTTTTCCTAGATAAATAAAAATCTTGTATTTATATCAAAAGTTTATATTTATAAAGTAATCTCTACATATGAATAATTCCCATGAATTATGGCAATGAGAAAAATAAGAGGCCAGTGGAATGGCACTAATTTGAAGAAGCCAAAGAACAGGGATGGCGTTAAGAGTTTCACCAAAATCAGTACAAACAAAATATCATTCATGTGCTAAGAAAATGTAGAAGAATATTTTATAACTAAGGTTTTAAAAATAAGGACAATCCTCTGTGTTTAAAAGTAGAAAACTATCACATTTAAATGAAAAATCTAAATGAAACAACTAGGAATATCGAACAAAACAATGGTCTTTAGTAAGATAATTGGGCAAAGAAAAGTATGCATAGACCAGTAGCTTTCCTTTATATACACTGCAAACATTTAGAATTAGAAATGGACAAAATATTACAAATCATCATCATTATAAAGCCATGAAATTCATAGACAAATATAACCAAGAAGGTAGAGAAATATGCAAAGGAAAGTTTTACATTTCACAAAGTTCATAAAATCTGCCTTGGGAAAGAAAATGTCACACAGACATTAAGTTTCCTTGCAAATGCATAATTTTTCACAAAATTTTAAGATTGTCTGAATTATTATCCATGAGTACATATAACAAAGTTTTAAAAACATCTGTTGTGTATTTTTTCATGCCAGATTCCTAGCACAGAAAGAGTAACACAAGCAGGACCTTGTCTCAAAAGAATCAAGAGTTGGGGGAGAGGGAGAGGGAAGGAGGGAGAGAGAGAAAAAAACCACAAAAAGAAAGAGTAACACAGGTACCAAAAGATTTCAGTGTATATGTTAACTGTGGCTTTTCAGAATTTTGGGGTAAGCTGTGTCTTACTTGAAGTGGATTCTGGAATAATCAGCTACTCACAAAGAGAAAGCAAAGTACACATTAACAAACTAATCCTTTAATAAGATAAATGACACTAAATTTAAGTTTTAAACAGTAAATATTTTAGAGGAAAATGCAAAAGATATTCTATAACTAAGTTTTTAAAAATAGACAAAATCTTCTATTGAGCATCCTCACAGAGATTTACAAAAATATAGGCATTAAAGTTGCATTAAAAGTAAATATACTCATCACATATAACTTGGACTGTAACAAACTGACTTATAAAATTTTTCACGATCAATTGATTTTTAGCTTACCGCCAGGCAATAAAGCACAGCAGACTTAATCATGTTTTTAGAACCAAATGTTCATTGCATCAACCCTGACAACAGAAAGATAGGAGGAAGTAGCTGAGCATGCAAGGAGGGAATAAAGCAGTCAGGGGTTACAACGTCCACAAATAGTACCAGTAAGGAACACAGTTCACAAGTAGCAAAGCAACAGAAGAGACATGGCATACATGTATCATCTATACATATAATATATATTACACATGTTCTAAAAATTACAAAACACTTGGTTATGTTGCTTCAGTCATTCTGAGTGACACCCTACCCAAAGCTCAATGATCTACACACCGTACACTCATCTCACTTGACACCCTTTCCTCACCTATGAAGGGCACATGTGGGCTGTTCAGCTGGGTGGCTCTACTTCTAGTTGCAGGCTGTGAGCTGGTTCTGCGTGCATTCTTCCCTGAAGTCTGGTAAAAAGGCAGAAAATGCTCATGCTCATGATGGGGGCAGAAGAGGACAAGACCAATTGCAGGAGCATGTTTCCATGCTTCACTACCATCTTGCCTAAAAATGTCTTATTGTACAAAGTGAGTCTCATGGGTGAGGCCAATACTATTTGGTGGGGAAAATACAGTGTACCACGTCAGTGCATTACCGTAGCACGTGGCAGCGGCAGGCAGTGAAATTTTGAGGGGGGAAAATGCCATCCATGGAATAGCAATATGTAGAGGAACCAAAATAATAGTGGTAACTAGATTCTCCAAGGATGAGATCCAGACATTGTCTGAAAATAAAATGTTAATCAGTGTGTATACAGGCATGTTATTTAAACAGGTTCAGACAACCATCAGAGAAAATTTAAAAATCTGAAGCAATAAAGTCCGAGATGTAACACTGGGGGTGTGGGGTCAGAGACACTAGCTTTTAATTATTTGCTTCTTAAAAAAATATTACAATCATATCCGTATTTTACATTGATAAAGTTTAATATTTTAAGAGTTCACAGAGCCCCAAATGAAGGTGTGGTTTTAGCTGCAGAGATGTGCACAGTTACATTCGAACAAAGCCTCTTGATCTCTGTCTAGAAGGGGCTGCCAGGTCTGCAGAGAGGACTGTCAGGACTCCTCATCCTCCTTATTAGCCACCATCAGAAAAAATAGCAACATATTTTGAGTGGTCACTGTCATCTGCATACTGGTTCTTACGTGATCTCATTCTTTAGTTTGTCAGAGAACGTTTATAAGGAGAAGCAAGGCCTGTGTGGTTTGATACCGGGGTAGTGACTGTGAGAACCGGGCTTCCTTCCTGTTTGAAGGAAGTTTAAGTACAAATAAGAATATGCGGGATTGTGCTGCTGGGTTGCCCTCAGGATGGGACCAGTCCTTGAAGAGTGTGTCTGCAGGCGTATCTGTGCGCAGGCCAGTAAGTGTGACACTGGGCACAAGTCACAGAGCCGGCATTCAGGGTGGAGGAGTGTGGAGTGCTTGTGCTAAAGGAAGAGAATACGTCCCTGGTCACCTCTGTTCTTCAGAGAGGGAAGGAGGGGTTCAGGCACCACACATGAGTAAGAGATTGCGAAGGCCTCAGCCTTGCCTACCCAAATGCTGGAAGGTTTGCTCAGAGCTAGTGGGGGAGAAAGCAACATGGAAATCATCTGCATACAGCTCCTGGTGCTTAGGGTCACCTCTGTCTGGCAGAGAGGTTCCTGGGGGCCACTGGCTGCTCAGTGTAAGACAGGAAGAGCACTGAAAACAAATATCAGAAAAGGGAGAAGATAACCCAACAGTAATCAAAAGAAAAGTCTTTGAAACACAAAAAGAACAAAAACATACAATCAATTCAGTAAAATAACAGGAAGTTGGACTTATGTGGTGCTAAATAAAATACAAATATTACTTTGCATGATAATAAAAACACCTTCCGGTTGTCATTAAGCCTTTTCAGGTGGTGAGAGGACATAAGGAGAGGGAAGCTGGTGTGGTCACAGCGATCCTCACAAAGGGAAACAGGGAGAATCAGAGAGACGACAGGGTGACTCCATCATGAAAATGGAGATTGCAGTGATTTTTTCTGAAGACAGGGGAAGGGTCATGTGTTAAGGACACAGACCGCCTTTAGAAGCTGAGAGAGACCCAGACACTACGAGCAGTCTCAAGTGGACAGTCACAGGGCCAATGCCAACACCCCAGACTTGACCTCTGGATTCTAGAGGTCCCTAACATGGTTCTACCTTGTTTACAGACACAGGGCCAGTTCCCAGAGCAAAGTATTAAATAGAATACCACAGCCATAACAACAGTAAACGGCATTCATTACCATTATCCTGTGCCGTTCTGTACCGTCCGTAGCTTAAATCACTCATTTTCACACCAACTCTATGAGGCAGACACCAGCATCGCTTACAGTTTTGCAGAGAGGAAATTTGAAACAGGTTGAATCTTGTTTTTGTTTTTTTTGTTTTTTTTTTTTTTTTGTGGTTTTTCTCCGGTACCGGGAACCAAACTCATGACCTTGCGCTTGTCAGGCAGGCGCTTTTGCCGCTGAGCTAAATCCCCAGCCCTGAAACAGGTTGAATCTTGTTCAAGTCATCTCCAGAGCTCCAGCAAACTAGCTGATAATGAGGGGAATTTCAGTCCCAGCAACTCTGCTGTTCATTCTGAGAGCTGTGTCTCTCCAGTGTAGCATCTAAATTATAAGAGAATCCTCTAAAGAGAGCTCCAAGCAATGTTCTTATAATAGAAGGTAGCTTTCAAAAAGACAAAGATAGATTAAAAATTACCTCTCATTTCATAAATAAAAGACTTTGGACCACTAAACTTTTGAAGCCATTTTTTAAGTCATTAGGAAGTGTGCATCAGGACCAAATAATAAGACGACTGACTGGCTTTCGTGAAGTTTCCAGGGACATGGTTTCTGAATTCTGACTCGCCCCAAAGTTGCTGAGGAAGATGCTACACAGATCACACATGTGTCAGGATATTTCCTTCTAACTCGCTACACCCTCCTTCCGGACGCTATGCTGTCCTTCACGTCAGTCTACTAAGAAATTTTCACAAAATACGGTGTATTCTGTAAGATTTCCAAGTTCATATATTCAAATGAGAGCTCTTTCCACCTTATGATACAGAGATTCAAACCAACGCATGTTCTAAAATAGCACAAGTAATCTGAGGGAATTTGAATAAGATCAGTGAATTAATGTTAGTAATTTGGTTGTGATATTATACTATAGTTTACCAGGCTTTACCATCTGGAGAGACTTGCAGCGTTCATGTGTATCTCTATATAATTTCTCACAACTGCAAGCAAATCCACAATTCTCTAAATAAAAACTTCGAGGTAAAGAATAACAATTCTTAAGACCTCTAGGTGCATGTTCTGAATCAAGCGAGCTTGTGCTTCTCTTTCTCAAGTGTACCATTTGACATCATTATGCTCCCCAACAATTTATTTTTGTAGGGCAATAAGGTCTTGTTTAAAGCTCAGGAAGTAAAGCTGTTCTGAGTTCTCAACTATATTTGGCTATTCTTTCTGGAAAGTAAAACATACAAATTCTTGTTAAAAATAAAAGTGAATACAAGGATTAAAAAAAAAAAAATAGAAAAAAACCTTGTAAATGCCCTGTAGCTTATTCGTGGGGGTTCAGTGTGAATTCCAGAGTTGTCCTCGAGGGCATAAACACCCAGAAAACAGTGCAGCGGACTCGCCACGTGGGGCTCTGCGCAGCCCAGCACAGCCTCTGCAGGGCTGGACCGCTGCCGGGCCCAGCTGAAGCACATTAATACTGATTGTCTGTCTAAAACAAGGTGTTGCTCCTTCTAACCACCTCTGGACATGTAAGTCTTTATAGTTCAGGGCAGTTTTGCTTTGGGCCACTGCTCAGAATTTCACCGCCGTTATACAGTAGCACATTACTTTAAATAAGAAAAGGTGCTCTTTAATATGATTTTGGCATTTGGCTAATTTGCCTGACGTTCTGCTCAAGGTAGTTTCAGTTTGGGCAACAGATCTGGTCTCATCCATGGGAACACAGTGAAAGAGAATTGAGTTACTGCAGAGGAGATGTTTTGGGACAGAGGAGACAGCCCGAAGCATCTTGGTTTCCCAGGATGCTGGGAAGATAGGTGCATGTATAAGTACACACACAATTATATGTGGGAAGACCTTATAACAAATCCCAAAGCCCAAAGAGGCTCCAGACTCACATATGGTTTCCTGAGGGAGGAATGAGAGCATCCTCAGGTTGCATGAGACACCTGAGGACAAGGACCGCCCACCGCAGGTGGGCTCCGTATCCCTGGGGGTCAGATCTTCACGCAGGGAGGCAGGTTAGGGATCCATTAGACTCCCAGAACGGCCCTTCTCCTACACTTCCCTGGCAATGAGATTCTGCATTTGTTTTGGGCAGCAGTGTGCCCAGACAAGAGGCAACAAAATTTCCAGTGTCTTCTGAGATTAAATTCTAGGTAATAAAGTATGAGCAGAAAATTTTAGTAAAACAAGTAATCATCCTTAAAGGTGATTGATAGCAGTGAAGTCCTGTCCTTCTTCCTGCCTCCTGCCGGGGCCACTGATTTGAAGGCTAGAGACCCGCAGCTGTCCTGGGTTACCAAAGTGGCAGTTTCATGCGAAGATGCAAGGGTAAGAAGCTGGAAATAGCCTGGATCTTCTAGAAATGGAAATCTTGGAGTTGCCAAAGAGCTTGAAGATACAGGCCTGGACCATATCCCTTCAGGATTCTTTTCTGAAATTGAAAATTTGCCTGTTCTTTGCTATCTCTGTCACTAAGAGTCAAAGAGGTCCTAAATGAAATAGCCTCCCAAGTATGACACTCACCCCGCATATGTACACACACTTAGATGACAGGTCACCAACATTTATTCAAGGACATCTTACATTCTTTTTTCTCTTTACTTCTGAAAAAGATGACTTGTGAAGTCTCTAGTTCTGTTTGTTTGGCATTAATATATTTACCAGGGGAATAAAATTAATGTCTCCAGCCAATCAAATGACTCATCCAAAATGAGAAATGAGATAATACATGTAAAAAAGAAGAACTATCAGTAAAGTTTTCACGTTTGTTGTGTGATGTACCGATATGTACTATTAATCATGATTTTTTAATTTATAAAAGATTAGAAATAATTCAAAAAATAACAACTGCCTGGATAGAATATGGAGATTTTAAAAGTAATTTTATTGTATAATATTTTAAAATAAATTAATATGAATAAATTATACTTAAAGTCTCAATTTAAAAGAAAAGCTTTGTTGTTACTGATCTGTTATGTAGGTAGACATATGGTGGTTGCTTTTTCTGTATTGAGCATGTATAGATTTTTCTTCCTTGTTATCATCCTTAAATAATAAATATGACAACTATTGACATAACACTGACATTATGTTAGGTACTGTAAGTAATCTAGAGATGGTTTAAGGAATATAGGAGGATGCGTATAGGTTATAAGCAAACACTATGTCATTTTATGTAAGGGATTTTTATATTAAAATTTCAGTACCAGAGGGGAGTGTCCTGCAACCCATACCTCCTGCATAAAGTGCAAAGACTATGGTTATAAATACCAGCTACGACTATGTAACGAGTTAAAAAACAAAACCATATGTTATGATTATGTTTTATTCTGCTGTCAATACGCTTTTATGTGTACAAATCA
This sequence comes from Chinchilla lanigera, assembly GCF_000276665.1. Taxonomy (NCBI): domain Eukaryota; kingdom Metazoa; phylum Chordata; class Mammalia; order Rodentia; family Chinchillidae; genus Chinchilla; species Chinchilla lanigera. Next base: position 5,954,442 of record NW_004955504.1, on the reverse strand, counting down.
AGTAAAAACATCTTCGTTTTCTTTCCTCACTCATCCCCTTCCACAAATATATAATAACAGATGAATTTATACCTCAGTATTTAAAATGCAGAGCACTGAAGGAGAGGTGTGAATCAGGAGGAGTGTGAAGGAAGGGTGTGAATCAGAAGAAATTACCTGTGAGCGACGACTCTCAAGTTCTTGTAGAAAAATGATGTTCCCATTGGAGGTGAGGGATATATTAGGAAAAAAGCATGACTGGGTAGCATCTTTATTTAGAGATTAAGGACATTCGGCAGTGAATGCTATGGGAGCCAGTGTGGCAAGGAATGAGTCCCAGTGGCTTTGAGTGCCAAGTTGGGCAGACTGAGCTATGTTTCTCGGGACTCACTTTTCTGTATGTTCACCGTTAGGGTGAAATATGGATATTCTCGAGAGAGGTGGAGCGGAAGGAGGTGACAGCTATCTTGCAACTCATACACGGGGTTAATCGGGTTGATCTGGGGACTTAGCTTACTGAAATGAAGCTGCCACTGTACTTGCAATTTCTCTAGAACCCTTTGGATCTTCCTACAACTTCTGTTTCTGGGGCAGAAGTGTGTGTGTGTGTGTGTGTGTGTGTGTATGTGCATTCACTTACCATTGCAATGACAGGCTCTGGATTTTGCAGGATACTTTCTTCACCATGCATGTAAGGTCACAGATATGGACACTGTTTCCAGTTCTTGCTCCTGGATTCCAGCTAGTTCTTGTGGGTTACAGCATGATTGTGACACTTACTTTCTGAATCCATGAACTATGGACTTTGTATTCCATCATTTGATGAAGAAATCACAGCTGTATGGACTAATTAACCAACCACCTCAAATTTGCAAGCCAGTCTCCTATAATGAATTTCTCTATACATCTTCTACTGGTTTTGCTGCCTTGGTTCAATATTGACGAATTCAAAATGGTACACAACTCAATTGCCAATATCATCACAAAGTAATGGATAAACAAACTGGTATGTTGATTCCCACAGAGAATATTGCCTAACAAGCAGGAAGGAACACATCTTTGATATACACTACATAAGTGAATCTCACAGACATTATACCAAAGGGTTAAAATTAAATATAGAAAAATCTTTCTTGTTGACAGCAGTGTCATAACCTCGCTGTAAAGATTAGATGGTAGGATACTTGGCAGGGCATCTGGAGAGGAGCAGGAACTCCTGTGAGCCTGGCCCGCTCCCAAGGACCTTTTACTTGCCTATCTAGAAAATGCAGATGTTTGTCCTCTTGGGTACTTGGCCAGTTCTTTGGGCACACAAACTGTTTGCTCTTGGTCGTGCGCACAGTTTGAACAAGGCCACTTTGGCTCCAGCTGTTACTTAAGGGCCTCGCTGGTAGAGTGCTTGGGAGTGTCGTCCATGGTGAGGATGCTTGCCAGATCCTTCCTTCCCAATTAGAACCCTGAGAGCCCTGTAATGGGACTCCTTGGCTTTGAAATTGGCATTTTAAATGTTGAAGCTCAGCTGGTCTTGTGATGTAACTTTCTCTCCATACTTCCTCTTTCTTCTATGTAATCATGTGTGTGTTAATTGAAAATTTAGTAATTGTGTTTTATTGATTTTATCTTGGTGTCAGAGGCTTTCATTATTTGTCAGTCCAGACCCCTAAATTAAGCAACTGCCACTGTAGTGTTTTTGAGATTACATATACTTAACAAAAGGATCTGGATTTAGAAAAGGATACATATAAAAATTTTTAACAGAAAAAAATAATCTACATCAGGAAAAATCAGTAGATAGAGCAACTGTAGGGTGTAGTGATTCAGTAGGAAGCACAAAGGATCTTTTCGAAGGAGAAATGCTCTATATCTTGATTGGAGAATAGATTAATTGTCAAAATGTACTGTATTGCACAACTAAGATTTCTTTATTTCATTTCATGTAAATTTTCCCAAAATGATTGCAAAGATGTTTTTCTCTGTTTGCCAGTTGTTATTTATAGTAGCATATGTCAAAATGCTGAAACAGGTTACGAGGAATTATCAGATATAAAAACATTCAACAAAAGCCAGGTGGGGTGGAACATATGTCTATGATCCCAGAAATTGGGGGGCTGAGGCAGGAGGGTCATCCCAAGGTCAGCCTGGGCTGCACAATGAGTTCAAGACCAGCCTGAACTATGTAGCAAAACCCTATTTCAGAAAAATAAAACAAAACAAAAAACTACACAAAATAATGGCAGTGCACTATTCAAATATAATAAGGTTAATTAAGTTGAAAATGCTGTGGAATTTAAATGAGACTAGAAACAACCCAATCTGCATTGGATCCTAGATTAAGAAAAAAATATACATAAATGCCATTGCTAAGACAGTTACGAATGTGAATATGAATTGTTATGAATAAGATAATAATTTTATCAAAACTAGATTTTCTGATTTTGATCCTTGTGCTATAGTTATGTTATTTACTACACATGCAGGCATTTAAGAGTAAAATGGTATAATGTGTCCCATTTGCTCTCAAACGATTATTAGAGTAATAAACACAAATATATATGGATATTCATGTGAAAGAGAAAGTGAAAGCTGGTGGGATGTAATGATAATTCATTGACATGGTTTTCAAGGGCATCAGAAATTTCTCAACTTCTCAATACAAATCTTGAAATTATAACAAAATTTAAAAATTACAAAAGTGAAATAACAGAGTGGTTTTAATGGAGGAAAAGGGAGTTTGGGGAGAATTTCATGATCAGAAACAAAGTTGTTTACAATGGGAAATTACTTCATAACATTTGTAGTAGCTATAAATGCAGAACTATAAAACTTAACTGCTCCTGGGCACATGTGGATTTATGAATCCAGCCTTTGCTGGATGTGGTGGCTGGTACAACCTTTGAGTCCCTGTGTAACTGTCACTTCTTTTATTTTATTTTTTTATTTTTTGGGTCTTTTTTTTCCTTTGTCGGGAATCGAACTCACAACCTCACACTTGCCAGGCAGGCACTGTGCCGCTGAGCTAAATCCCCAGCCCCATAACTGTCAGTTCTTGTGACATTTTTCGTTTTTCACATTATTCTTTTGTGATCCAGCCAAATGCCACTCACTAACAGCACCTATCAGGCACGTGGCAAGTTTCATTTACTCCTATCAGCTAAATACACACTGTTCAGTCATGTGGTGTGAAATCATGCTTCTTAGTTAAAGAGTCTCGCATTTATTTACTTATTAAAGGTATGAAATGCTTGCACTTACAGACAACACGGGCTCAGGTTCACTAAGAAGAAAAGTCACTGTAACTCTAGAGGAGAAGAGCGAGTGCCTAAGATAAGGGAGATGTTAGGAGAAAACGCAGGACTCTGGCCTAGAGACTAGAGAGACAACGCCCCAGTGAGGCTGCCCAGTGACTGCTTGGGAGCAAAGCCGTACAGCAGAAAGACCGGCCAGAGCAAACCCCCCAGGGGGTCACAAAACAGAGTAGGCCACAGGCTCCAGCACAGTGAGAAGGGAGCCAGGGGCCTGAGATGAGCCTGAGATGGGATCTCCACAGGTTGTGTAGGGCCTGGGGGTGGTGCAAAGTTCCAAAAATTTCATCCTAAGAAGAGCGGTGGCCACTGGGAGATTCCTACCGGCCAAGCCTCCTTCCTCGGTTTCCTACAGCCTGTTTGCACAACTGAGCCGCATCGCAGAAAAGCTGCTTATGCAGCTGTGCGTGGGTTTCCAAGACCTACAGGCATGAGGTCAAGGTTTCTTGATTCCTCTTCCGTTCTTGTATTAACTACCAACAACATTCACCTGTCTCAGCATTTCTATGAAAGCTGCCTTTGTTTTAGATACTCCAAAGGAGATACAACGACTCCCAACCATAACGAATCTAGTAGACCTAGACAGACAACACCAGGAGTAACACTGACCTAACCCCACTACCACCTTCACCAGAGTCTTGCGCCACCAATAAACATAGCCACAATGGCCGCTATCAACCACTAGCTACCACCACCACCACTGCCATCACCAACGGGGGCTCAGCGCCAGCACAGAGGATCATAATGATGTCTCTGCTCCAGCCAGCTGTGTGAACACTTTCATCTGGAGCCATGCAGGAAGAATGCATAGTTCATCTGTCACCACCTCTGGGCGTGGGAAGGAAGTTTGCATGGATTTTGATACTACATTCACTAGTCCTTTAGACAACAGCAATGGTGTTTGTTACAAGTGTAAATACACCTAAGTGGGTAATTTAAGTTTAGTTAGTAACACTGGACACTTCAGCTCAGACAATACTGCAGTGAATCCAACTCTGCCTTTTTACCTTTGCTGCACGCCCCCCTCCTTAGGTGATTTTCCTCTGCAGTAAACTGTGCCAAACCCTCTTAATCATATGGAGTTTATGTGGTTACAGTTACTCCACTCCTTTATAATTCAATTATTGCAGCATTGTGAAAGTAATTTAAGCTGGGCATGGTGGTGCACGCCTGTAATTCTAGCACTTGGGTGGCTGAGGCAGAAGGATCATTGCAAGTTGGAGACCATCCTGGGCTACAAAGTGAGCTCAAGGCCAGCCTGAACTGCATGGCGAGACCCTGTCTCAAAAAAACAAAATAAAACAAAAAGTCATCTACGGACTTACTCTTCATGATTGAGCCCAGGAACAATCCTATGTTGCAAAACATTCTATTAAACATGGTTTTAGCAAGCCAACTTATTGCTGAGCAGGAGATATTTAGAGACCCTTCAGAATGCGAAACTCGTAGCTCAGGAGTTGCTAAACTAGAATGGAAAATACCCATGGAGAAACCTTCCCCAAAGCAGGCTGGTTCATGAAATTCTTTGTCCAGTTTCAGGTCCATTTGAAGAAAAAACAAAACTTTTACAAACCCTGACTCTAAAGAACGTTTTTTAACCCAAGAGAAAGCCTTGGGCAGCAGAACAGACAAGCATGAAGCCGGTAAACTGAACTAACTGACACCAGTGAAGACGAGGCTGGAAGGAGGCTGAGTGCAGGCCCTGGGGAGTGAGGACTTCGAGGGGAAGCAGTGAGCGTCTTGGGAACTGAGTGGAGGCATGGCTGGGTTTTGCTGCATGAGTTTCTCAAACACCATAGAATGAAGGAGTTGTACTGAGCGATGCCGTATTCTGGAAGAAGAACGTGTGTAACCTGGAAATAAAATTCCAGATACAACTAACCTATCACTACCTTACACTTCAGAGTTATCCAGAGAACCTTCTCTGTACACTCCATGTCTTTCAGTTACCACTACTTGAGAACACGTATTCCTCCTAGGTGGGGACTGTGGGAGGTGTTGAATGCTATTTTAAAGAGTCACCCCGTCAAATCTGCACAAACTCACTGACTTTAAACATATTTACTAAAAGGAATCTGAGCCTTATTCAAGGTGCTCAAGACACAGAAGGAACAAGAGGACCTGTGATTCCAAACTCCAGTTCTTTCCTAAAGACTCCAGAGGTAAGGTGTGGCCAAGACATAAATGACTTACTGACAGCAGGTTGGAACACTGCAATTGATGTACAAAAACAGGTAAGAGGAGGTGGCTGTATTATTCCAGCTGATAATCATGATCAGATATTGTAAATCTTCTAATATTCTACCTTCCAAAATATTTTTCATGTTATTTCATTTGATTTTCATATACTTTGCGTAATTCTAGGAAGTTTATGTTCTGGAGCAATGAATCATTCAGAGGCCCAAGGTCACAATGCAAGAGTAAAGCCAGTGAGTAGTTAAAGAGAACAAAACACAGAGAAAATGCTAACTTCTCCCTGTGACAATGGCAACCTGGCCCAGGCAATTCTAATCTAAACCGAAATGTCCTCAAGTTTTGGATATATTTACAATGGAGATACAAGTTTTGAACCTATGATTTTCACCTTCTATTTTTCACTGTTTTCCAGGGGGTAAGAGAAAATGTACATGCAGATACCAATTTATACTCTTCATTTTAATACTCAAAAGCATAATGTAAATATCTCCCTGAGTTACTTATCATTTTAAACCCCATAAAAGACAAAAGTAAATAAGTAATCTGCTGAGAGATATTAAGACAAGATATCAAATCAGTCTAAAAAAGAAAATCATAAGAGATGTCTTCTGGGAGTGGGTAGCATATAGACACTATCACTCTTCCTCCTATGCCATGCAGCTAGGTCAGAATATACTTAGCACTGTCTAAAGATAAATAGAAGAGTTTGTGTACATTTTCTCTATCTTGTCCCCTAAATTGACTGAGCAGGAAAAACAGGAAAAACTGAGTTAGAGAAAAACTGTTCTCTAACATGCAAGCTGTCTTCTTTTGTCATAATTTTTTAGATGGCTCCATTCTGCCTTTGGTTCTGTCTTGTTTTGCTCACGTTTCCATTCTCTCCACCTAACCCATCTCCACTACTTTCTTTTTTTGTCTTCATTACTTTTTTCTTTACCTCAGTTCCTCTTCTCAGGCCCTTAGCCAGTCTAAATATAAAACAGATGTGTTTTTAAAATGACAGCCTTCTGATAAAGTTTTATGATCTATTAATTTCAAATCCAGGCATTTAACAATCTGGATTCTGTCTTAACTTAAGCTACCATGTTTGGATTTATACCTCCAAACGCCCTTCTCTACCGTTTGTTTTGTTGTTTAAATCATGGCTGCACTGGTGCAAAGATGAAGGCTCAGGTTAGAAGGTGGAAGTGCCTGGCCCTGATGAGAACAGGCATCAGGACTGTTCTCCTTTAACACAACATGAGCTCCTCCCGGTTCCTGCCCACGTGAGAGTCTGGAGAGACGAGATCCTTGGTCTTGTTCAGGGGCCCTTCAGGAAACCATCCCTTCCCTGTTTTCAGTCCAGACATCTCAGGCAGACATATCCCCATGCCTCCCTCCCTTTGGCAGAGCTGTTTCTCAGTTGTATTGTTAACAGGAGGTAAACAATTCTTCTCTGTCCCTAGATTAATGACTTTATAAATGACTGGTGAGTTGGTGTGCTATCCTTTGGTGTGTCCCTTACAGGGATAACCTTCAAATTTTATAGCACCCTATGAGCAGCCACTCACGGTCATCATTTGCATAACTTACTTTATTAGCGTCTTCAAAATTACAACTTTCTCTTTGTATGATCCCTTCTGTGCCTATTTACCTCTATCTTTTGAGCATTACCCATAAACTCCTTTGCAAATCTCAGCTTATTCCAAAGTATGCTGACTGGTCTTTTTCTGGGCTCCATTTGTGACTCTGATCTCAGTCAACTGCCATAAATATCTAGGTCCTGTTCAAGCTAAACTGCTGGAAAAGTAACAAAATCTGGGCTGAATGACATTCACTAAATCTCCTTTTTTTTTTTACCCCAGAATTAAAAACAAAGTAGAATGTAGACATTTCAGTGTAAAGGATAAATCACTTTCAGTTATGCTTAATTTTATTTTGAAAACTAAAATGGAAACAGAACTCCCTGATTTTATTAGCAATTTGTGGATAGAAGAGCACAGTGATCCAGGACCACTGGGACAATCAATGAATGGGTTTAATTAGGCACAATAATCTTAAAAATGAGTGAGCATATAACGACAAACATTTGTTAAGTTTCAGTCTCTTTACTGCCTTTGGTTCTCAGTGGAATTGGATGAAAATTTCAGAGTAAGACAAAAAGCTTAAACAGGAACAGGGGCTGATTCCAAACACCTTGACATTATAAGTTAAAATAAAAAGTGGAGGCTACTGGAAACATGAAGTAAATGTACCGGGACTTTTATCCTCTTGGCATTTGTTGCTTGTGTATTGGTGCTGTCTTTGCCATATTCAGCGAAGCGCTCTTTTGAAGTGTTCTGGTTATCAGAAGTTTCTAGAACTAACTGCCTTGGCTCGAAAAACTTTGTGTTTTTTTTTAAAGTTACCATGGGTCTCCATGTCAATGATTCTGTCTTCTATATTAATGTTATTAAATACAAAATGAACTTCAATATCATAAGTAAATTTATGTGAGAGGATTTTTCCACATCTTACTGAAAAGAATGCATATATAAAAAGGTCACATAGCATATGGTTTGATCTTCATTGAAACAACTCTGCAAACCACATGGTATGAGCTTCTCTTCCAGTGAGATATTTGTTTTCCTTAATATACTTCCTATGTCTTCCTGGTAAGTTATGGGTATAATGACACAGTCTTCATTATCAAAATTCTTTAGAACTTTAATTTTAGACAGACATGGTGGCACAGAATGAGGCAGGAGGCTGTGAATAAGAGTATAGCGTGGGCAAGTTCAAGTCCAGCCTGGACTGGAGTGAGACCTTGTCTCAAAAAAACCTAGAAGGTTATTTATACTTTTATAATGATATAATTTAGTGTAAGTAAAAAAGATCATCAACCACCATTATTACTTCTAATAACTTATTAAGGTATAATTTAAATATCATAAAATTCCCTTAGCCTAAATACACACTAATTTTATAAGTTCATCAAATTATGCAACCACAAGCCTTATCTAGATTTTTTTATCATCTCATTAAGATACCTCATGTCTACTTAAATTAATTTGCGTTTCCATCTTCAGCCAAGAAAATTATTAGTCCATTCTTTGTCCCTATATCTTTATCTTTTCCAGACATTCTATATAAATGGGATAGTACAATATGTTGTCTTGTATGTTTAACTTCATTCCTGTATTATTATGTTCTTAAAGGCTCATCCATATTGTAAAAGGTATGAGGTGTGATCAAAATATAGAGTGAATATTTACATTTAAAAGAACTATTAAAGTGAAAGACACATTACCATCAATCTCCCTCAAAGCACTCACTCTAACACACTTATCCAATCATTCTTCCACTTTCTGAAGCCGTTCCAGAAGTCCTATTTTGTGTTTTTATGAGTTGTGATCAAAAGCTTGGTGAACACCACTACTGAGTGACATCAGACAGAAATTCGGGCTTATAAAAGCATTGCAATGTGTCCTCTTCCCCCTTATTCATGGGATCTGGCACTGGTTAACTTCAGCTCTTCCCCAATGTCAAAATGACCATATGAGGTAAAAGTTCTGAGGCAGCCACGAATGTGACTAAAGACATTCTGGAAGTGGATTTCAGAAAGTGGCAAGAGTGATGCAAGTGTATTTACTCTGAAGAGGAAAGGAAAGAGATTAGTGCCAATGCATCCTTTACCATAATGAATATTTTAAATTTAAATAGTCCTCATAGTTTTCAATCACATCTCTTATTAGCATTCTGTCCTTTGTTTTCTCCAAGTGGCAAGCTATTGCATTGGGAGACCATTTGGAAATTTATAGACATTTGGATTGTTTCCACTTTTGAACTATTAATGAGAATATTACTTGTAAAACAAAACACAGCACAACCATCCATGACTGACATTGGTATTATCCTTTATTGCCGACAGTGTCTCGTGTGGTTAGGTGTATACTAGGTTGTGTTGTCTACAGTGGCAATACATTGGGTGTCTAGGTACCTCAGTGCCTCTGAAGCAAGCACATGTGTAACTCTTACTGGATTAATTACTAATAGCCCTGGATTTACTCAGTAAGGGTTTGAAAGGTATATTAGGTAGTGACTCTAAAATAAGAATACTTCTTAGTCATCCTACAAAGCCTATACATACACAATTCAACACAGATATTTAGATCTGGAGATATCTAAACCAGGAGACGAGCAGGGTTACCAGCTGGAGGAGCCACAATGTGATACAAGAATGAAAGTCAGAAGTGCCATTTTTATTTGATTAAATGAAGACTGGACACTGTGTGATGGTTTCTAAACAAGCAGGTGCCAATCTGAGAAAGTGCAAATTTGCGGAGGTGAGAAAACCAAATCTTCTTTCTTGATAATGTGGCTAAACAGTAGCTCCAGGATTGCACTACCTGGCTTCAAGCCACAGCTTCCCAGTTGCTTCCTATGTTTAACCTTGAGCAAATTAACAGATCTTCTCTCCTTTCTTTCCATTTTCTTTAAACGGAGCAGAGTCTGAATACCCCACACACTCATTTCCTCAAAATCCCTTGTATTTACAGCGTAGCCATGCTGCCAGCTTTAGCATAAAAATGTGAAATGCATTACTAAATTGGAATTTCAGATAAATAACAACTAATTTTATGTAGGGCGTAATTATAATAAAAAGAATACACTGTTAATCTGAAATTCTAATTTAATTGGACATTTTGCACTATATGTTATAATCCTCACATAGGTGTGCAACAGATCACAGAAATAATTCAATCCTGACTGTGAGATCAGAGGGAAAATTTACTGGGACATTTAGAAAACGCTTTCCTTGGTGATCATGACAGAAATTTCTAGTAATCCTAATATCCACTCTCCTCTCTCAATAGTAATAGAATTTTAGCTGGGATCATGGCCTCATGCTATAGACAATATTTCTCAGCCAATATCTCAAGTAGGTAGAATGATACAACAAAGATTTGAATGATGGTAGGTAACCTAACAACCAGTGGTATCTCCTTGGGAACTTTCTTCAAACACATAAAAAACTAAGCCCAGACCTATCTGTCTGGCTTTTTTTTTTTTTTTTTGGTTGTATGGAAGCAAATGTAATTTCTGAACCTCTAGTGACTACTGTGAACTATGCAATGCATACCAAACCCTAGGACCAACAAAGCATAATAATAGAACCTGGAATCATGATTTATTGACTCATAAATGTCAGAACACCTCTGCTTCCATCAACCTAATATTTCTATAATTTGTATACAGAATCAGCTATGAAACTTTGGAATTAGATGCAGAGAATTGAACCTTAATCATAACATGATGAGAAAAGAGAACTCAGTAAATAAAATCTCTTTGCTTCTTTACTTTTCATGGAGTTTCAGGAAGACAGGTTATCAAGAGATGTGGCAGTCCTCTTGCAACCATAAAGGTCCAAACCCAAGATGAGTGAATGCATCCTTGTTGACACAGTCAGCAGGACGCAGGGCATGGAAGGGTTCTGTAGCAGGAAATGGCCAGGCATTAGCTGTAAGAGCTGGTCTCAGGAACATTATGGTATATGTTACAGTCTCAGAAAGGGCCCCCTGCTTATGTATTCATGCAGTAGTGTCTCTAACACCCTGTCTCTTCCTGTGCCACTGGGATGAGAACTCGCAACCACAAGCCTAATTCACACTGGAAGGGTCCTTGGGGCCAGGGCTGAGCAGTGAACCTGAGCGGAAGCTTCAGGCCTTCTTCCCGCTTCCTGGGGAAAGTAGTGGAAGCTCAGCCTGGCTCTCCTGTGTCTTCGCTGCTGCCCGTGGCCTGAGAGATTCATGTGGCCCAGATCGTAGAACCTCTACCACGGTGGCAGAGCCTCACAAAAACAAAATCACGTCATTTGAAGGAAAATGGATGGATCCCGAGCTCATGATTATAGTAAACCAAACCAGACACAGAAAAGTGAATACTGCGTGGTTTCTCTTATAGGAGAAATTCAAAACATCAATTAAGGAGTGAAATAAACAAAAAATGGTAGAAATCATGGAGACGGACTTTCGGCAATGGAGAAGGGAATCAGGGGACCGAGGAAGGGGCAGACATGAAGCCCGGGAAAGGGATTGAAAGTGATCAAGACATGATACGCAGATGCACCGATGTCCCAGAGTGAATATGAACAGTATGAATTACAAATATATACAGAGCAAAGCGTGACGGAGATGCCATGGAGGTGAGCAGTGAGGTCGTCTGCCCACCCCCATGGAGTGTGTTCCACAGCCAAGGGATGAACGTACCCTGGAGACGGGGCTATGTCAACCTAACCTATGCCTGGATGAACATATCAGACAACCCGGGCTAGGGGCTGGGGATTTAGCTCAGCGGCAAAGCGCCTGCCTGGCAAGTGCAAGGTTGTGAGTTCGGTTCCTGGTACCGGAGAAAAGCCAAAAAAAAAAAGAAACAGAACAGATAACCTGGGCTACTGTTGAAAAAAATGCCTCATGTGTTAATGATGAGATTCAAGAGGCTGATTAGTTTCTACTCACCGCTATCATCAAGAGAATGGGTATATATTTGTACTGGGCAGTGTTACACAGGAGCCTTCAGAGTCAGGCCTGATAAGCCTTGAAAGCAGTTTCTAGTGTCCAGACATAGTGCACAGCGCATGACTCACAGCCCATGACACTCAGTGTCTCCCCTGGTGATGTTAGAGCTGCAGCTGAGAAGCATCCCGTCCCGGAGGCCTGCAGCACCATGCTTCACTCACAGACCACAACGAATGCTTCACTCAAAACACGCACACGTCTGTGCTGGAAGAACTTGCGTCCAAAGAACCGTGGCTGCATACTGTTCATGATAAACTCACAAAAGGAGCAAAGGGTGATATACGGTGAAGCACTGAAAAATTAATTCAAAAAAATGCAAAAGACTCTCCTGACAATGCCTAGAGAGATAGAGAGGCAACCGTCAGCACTTAGAGATGCTGTTCTATTTTCCAGCCACGTGGGCTGTTTTCTTTCTGAACCTTAGCATTCACTTAGTTATCTACACTACATTTTTAAAAATTTATGGATTTATATTTAAATAGTGCCTTGAAGCTTGAAGTATTTTTATAAACTGCATACTCTTCTAGAAGTGTTGATAAATGTATAGCAAATACCCCCAGAAGCAAGTATAAAGTTGCAGAGGATTTAAAATACCATCTTATATAGTTAAAATGCATTTTATAGATTATATAATTTTGAGCAATGACTTCTGTACTTACTGCTTTATAAGAACTGTCAATCGTTATTAAATATCTTCTCAATACACTAAAGCAAAAATGGTATTTTTGACTAGCTACTAAGCAACATTTCAGCTCCACAAGCTACAAGAACTTTATCTGCAGGCTGAGCCAAACCCAGTGTAAGTTAACACTGACTGAGGTTTGGAAACCCCTGGGTCGTGAGCCCAGGCTTCAGGGTGACCCTGGAGTCCCTGGGCCTCAGCTGGGCTTGCTCTGAGCAACATTATGCCCCTGGGTTGATGTACATGAGTGGCCATAACAAACTGCTCGGGCTGGGTGGCTTGACAATAAAAAACCGTTGTCTTAAAGTTCTGGAAAGTGGAAATGCAAGATTAAAGATTGGCAGGTTTGGTTTCTCCCAGATCTGTGCTCCTTGGCTTGCAGGTGGCATATTCTTCCCGTGTCTTTACCTGGCCTTCCTTTTCTGTCTGTCTGTGTTGAAATTTCCTCCTACAAGAGCCCCCAGTCAGGTTGGATTGTGTCTGTCCTGGTGAACTGATTCTACATTAACCACATCTGTAAAGCTTTTTCTCCAAACGCAGTCACATTGTGAGGTGCAGAAAGTTAGGGTGCAAATCTGTGGATTCAGAAAGAAGGCACAGTTCATCCCCTAAGCACTCCATGGTGAATAAAGTGGCGTCTCAAGAGCAGCCCTGCATTTTCATGCGGTGGGCTTCTAGCCAGTCCCTTTTTGGTGACCATAATGCAAACATCAACTTTATGGCTGATTCCTCTTTTTTCTATTACCCCTCATGGTAATAGGTTCTCTATCTGGGTTTTGCAGCAGAATTTTTTGAATATCACATACACTTTCTCTCCTCATAAATTTTGGGCTCACTATCTCACTCTGCCTCATTCATATTGCTATATAAAGTCACAAGACCTGGTCGCTGCCTCTTGTCTAAAATTTCCTCAAGTTATAGTCCCTCAAAATCTAGCCATTCAGGTCAATTCTAAGCCCATCATGAAAATACTTTTTGGCAATGAGTTAAAACTGATATTCTTCCAAATGACCAAAGCAACATCTTCATAACTTTGCTTATAGTTTTGTTCATAATACACTCCATTCTCCTACCCTATTCACCGTAAAAGTTATGATTAGGCTCCTCTGCCAGGAATAGAGAATACAAATTAAACAGCTTCAAAAAGATAGCTATTTCTCTTGCACTTAAGTGGATCCAAGCAGGTGAAATGAGGCTGTTAGAACATCCCTACTCTATGAAATCTTCAGGTTCCTTAACCTTCAGGGATCTGTTCCTGAAGGATTTTGATCCAAACTTCATGGCCAAAGACAAGTGCGATTGCCTTAGCCTAAACGTCTGCCTCCCACATAGCACGATGATTGGGAAGCCACTGCTTTGGAGTTAAAGAGCTATGCTCCTGACAGTAACATCGGAAAGTCCATTTCCTAGGATGCAGATACCCATCTGGGTTGGGCAAGGGGATTTAAATGGTGTCTGTCTGTTCTCAAAACCTCTCTTACAAAATCAGGTACTTAACAAAATAGCATGACACAGTATTTCAATTAGCCATGGATTGAAGGCCCATTTAGAGGGAAGTCACCAGTGTCAAAGCAGTGTAGAGCATTGGCAGTGAGATCTAGGATAACATACTTTTGTGTAAGTTTGGACATTTGTGAAATGCTGATAAAATTACAACTTATTTTATGAGAGTGCTGCGGCCATGGCACTCAACGCTTGACAAAGAAACGCAACTGACCTTGTGCACAGGTGTCCCTAGTAGCCTGCTTGTGGATCCTTTTGGCTTTCCCAGCTTCACTCCCTTCTCTCCTGCTTTGCATGTTTTGAGAAAAGCTTATCTGTATTACTCCTTTGGCAAGGGGCTTGTAAGCACAAAAATGATCTCTGGATAAAATGTATAACAAATAAAAGGTGATGTGCAGGAAGGGAATGAGGCAGCTCAGAGTGTGGGATGGAACCATCCGGCCCAAATGTGCATTAACTGAGGTAGCTCCGGGCCTGGGTTCAGTAGTCATCAGTGCAAGGAAAATGAACAGAACATCATCACAGTGCTGCTGTTGGGTTGATTCACCTTGGCAGGTAAATAGCCTTCTTCTAGTGCTACCTACTTAATAGGTACTTCCCAGGGAGAACCTATGGATCTGCTTAGGTCCCATACCCAGTTGTTACCAGGTGTGATAGTTTTGAAGTTGAATGTCCTCACTGGACCATGTCTAAAAAGTCTGGTCCACAGTGAGGCACAATTGGGAAGTGGTAGAAACTTCAGAAGTGGTTAGGTCCCAGTGGTGCGTCCTTAGGTCATGGGGTATGCCCTCACAGCAGACTATGGGGCCCTAGCCCTTTCCTGTTTATCTTGCTTCCTGGATTGGGGTCATAGTGGGTTGGCACTTACCCTTGCTGTGAAGAGCTCCATTCCCACAAGTTTGAAGCAATGAGGCCAAACAGTCATAAACTAGATCCTCCACAACTGGTAGCCAAAATAAAATCAGCTTTATAATAAATTGATTATCACAGGTATTTTTATGGTGGTGGAGAACTGACTAACATACAAAGAGAGGATATTGACCATTGATCCATCATCACCAGAACCATACATGGCTGGAGCTAAGGATTTCTAGACCAAAACTAGATTTTTTTCTTTTAAAAACTAAAAACTGCATCCTAGACATTGAAAAATGGCATTTTCCCCCTGGAAGTGGGCTGAGAATGAGGTCCCATATAATCTTTGGGTAGTACTGGTCCAGGAAACAGACACAGAATGTGAAAAATCAGATGGGCAATCCCAGGGGCCAGTGAGTGGCGAGAAGACGAGTTTCACTGGGATATGATGGGCGATGAGCTGAAGTCACATTCTCAAACCAAAGTATAAGGAAAGAATACCAGCATCTGAGGAAAAAATATGGCTCTATCCTAAGGAAAGTGTCAGGCTGTCTTAGCTACTTTTCCATTACGGAGACACAGCACCCAACACCCACACATTAAAGGAGAGGTTTACCTTGGCTGATGGTATCAGTTCATGGTTCTGTCTCCAAGGCAGAAATGACATGGTGGAAGGGTGTGGGTGGAGAACAGCTACTCATCCATGGCAGCTGGGAAGCAGAGAGCAAAAGGAGTAACCAGGAGGGGGAGATTTGCCCTTCCAGGTCATTTTCACAGGTACTTGCCTCTCCTGAGCTCTTCTCCTGGCACACTTAGCTCTGGCTTCATCATTGGATTAACCCATCAGCAGTGAGAGTGCTCCATGATCCCATCACCTTACAGAAGCCCCACCTCTGGACACATGAGGATTCTGTGGGACATTCTACATCTAAACGCTAATGGGTGTTTTTCTTGGCCCCCAAAATACTCATGTCCATCTCTATGTAAAAATACATTTGGTCTATCTTCTAAGGGTTGACAAAATTTTAAGTGTCAGCCTTGCTGAAAAGGTCTAGTCTTAGGCCTCTTCTGAGACTCAAGGAAAATTCTTAGTTATGAGCCCCTGTAAAAATAAAAAGAAAGCTTAGCACCAATGTACAATGGCACAGGGTAAGCATTCCCAATGCAAAAGGTAGAAGTAGGGGCACAGAAAGTAATGACACCAAAGCAAGACCAAACCTGCAGGACAAAGATTACATGTTTGACACACAAGGCAAGATCTTTATCATCTCTCATTTGTTCTGATTTTTTCTCTTATTTCCCTTTTTCTACTAAATATAACCTTAGTTTGTTCTTTTTCTTATCTCATAGGTAGATTGTTTGTTTAAGTACTTCATTTTCTCTGTAACATAGCCATTTACTGGTTTCTATTTCTCTCTAAGAAATGCATTCAAAACTAGGTCTAGAGGTCCCATTCAGCCCAGATATTCCCCTTCTGGGTATTTTCCCAGAAGATCTAAAAACATCATATCACAGTGATACATGTGCACTTATGTTCATAGCAGCACAATTTGTCATTGCTAATTGTGGAAGCGACCCAAATGCCCATCCACTGAGGATTGGATAAGAAAATTGTGGTACTTTTATATAATGGAATATTACACAGCTATAAAGAAAGATAAACTCGAGGCCTTTATATGTAAATGGTCACAACTAGAGACCATACTCATAAGTGAAATAAATCAGACCTGCACGTGCAAACACCACATTGTCTCAGTAATGTAAAACCTGAAAGAGTGAATAAGAACTAGGAGGTATGATAGACATTGTGAAATGAAAGGAAAATGCTCAAGGGTAAAAGGCAACTGGGGTGTGGGAAAAGAAAAGGGAAAGAAGGAGAAAATTGTAATACAACAACATTATTAATTTCCTACCACTCTGTTTGTATTTCTGTATTGTCTGTACTGTTCTTTTGCTATTTTGTAAAATGTTGTCTGTCTGTTAATGTTTTCCTCCTTTTATTTTTAAAATTAAAAAAAGAAATGCATTCAAAGCATCCCCTAAGTTTTAGTGTGCATTTTAATTTGCTTCAATATTGTTTTTTTTTTTTTTTTTTTTCTCCAGTACCGGCAACCGAACTCACGACTTTGCGCTTGCCAGGCAGGCGCTTTTGCCGCTGAGCTAAATCCCCAGCCCCTGCTTCAATATTGTTGCTGTTGGTAATTTGGGACTGAACCCAGGGTATCTGGATTAAACTAAATTCCCAGTGCCTTTTATTTGTTATTTTGAGACAGGTTCTCTCTGAGTCTCTAAATTGCCAGGTTGGGTTTGAACTTGCAATTATCCTGCTTTGGTTTCCCTGACTGCTGGGGTTATAAACATGCACCATCATGCCTGGATTCCAGATACAGTATTTTTAAACTTATTTCCAGTTTAGTAGATAAATAATGGCTGTATATATGTATAGCATTGTCTTGGTTACTTTTCTCTTGTTGTTGAGACAAAATACCCAAGGCCCAAAATTAAGGAAGGAAAGGTTTATTTAGCTTACAGTTTGTGGAGGTTTCAATCCATACTTGGCTGGCTCCGAGGCAGAAGACAGCAAAACAACAAGAGCAAAGGGGGGAATGGCAGAGTGTGCAAGCCTCTTTCCCTGCCTTACATTGTAAACAGGCTACCCCCACCTAAGGGGCGTGTAGCTCTCACATAATCTCCATGCCCTCTTTTTCCACAGGCTCAGGATGTATACAAAGTAAGCACCCTGGCTTGCTGCTGAGTCACTTAGCCAAACCTCTAGACTCCCCAAGTTGACACAATGTATCAACCATAACAAGCATACACTGTGATGTTTTGATACATGTGTGCATTGCCAAAGAGGCTAACATATCCATCACCCAAGAAAACAAATAACCTATTCAAAATGGGTGAATAATAACAGGCATTTATCAAAATAAGAAAGATAAATGGTTAACATATGTATGAGAATATATTCAACATTGCTAATCACCAATTAAATGCAAATTAGAACTATAGATGGACATCACTTCATATCTGTTAGACTAGCTGTTCTCAGAAAGATGATCAACAAGTCTTGGTGTCAACGTGGAGAAAGGCAATCCTTTCACATTGTTGGTAATGCAGCGCAGCGCAGCCATTTTGAAAACAGTATGGAGATTCTTCAAAGAATTAGTATGGAAATTCTTCAAAGAAAACTTAAAAATAGGCTGATTGAGCACTGTCATTGCTGTGCATATACAGAAAAATTTGAAATGAGTGTGCTGAGATATCTGCACTCTTATGTTCAAGATGCTTTTAAATTTCCTTTCTGATTTCTTCTTCAATGTATTGGCTGTGTGAGAGTATGCTGTTAATGTTCACCTTCATGCATTTTTCAAAATTCTTCTTACTGATTTCTAGCATTATGTAATTAGAAAAAATAATTGATATGATTCAATGTCCTTACATTTTAAGACTGGCTTTGCAGACTAACACATAATATGTCCTGGAGAATATTCCACCAGTGATTGAAAATGTTATGCATTCCCAAGCAGCTGTTGGATAGAATATTCTGTCTATATTAGGTCTGTTTGGTTTATAGTGTTAAATTCACATTTTTCTTATTGATGATTTGTCTGGCTGAGCTATCCATTTTTAAAAAATGGAACACCAAAGTTCTTTAATGTTATTGTATTGCTAAGGATATGCCCATTCAGTTTTGTTAATAAATTTTTAAAAATATTTATGTGCTCTGAGGTTGAGTGAATGTAATTTAAAGATTGTTATATTCTTTTGATTTCCTAATTCTTTACATCATATAATGACTGTATTTGCCATCTGTGATAACTTTGTTATAAAGTCTACTTTACCTGTTTTTTTCCTTTTTTGGTTAACACTGGCTCCTTTTCATGACATGTCTCTTTCTATCTCTTTACTTTCAGCCCATGTGCATCATTAATTTTGAAAGAGTTTTCTCTTTTTTTTTTTTTAAAGAGTTTTCTCATAAACAGCATATTATCTCTTCTTTCTTACCTCCTGCTCCATTTAACCT
The DNA here is from genome assembly GCF_000276665.1 of Chinchilla lanigera. Lineage (NCBI taxonomy): Eukaryota > Metazoa > Chordata > Mammalia > Rodentia > Chinchillidae > Chinchilla > Chinchilla lanigera. Next base: position 5,935,362 of record NW_004955504.1, on the reverse strand, counting down.
TGTGGTACTTTTGACTGAGAATTCAATACAACATTAAATTTTTATTTAAATTAATTAACAGTAGATAAGGACTTTTATTGCCCTTGTGTGATTTGCTGACTCATTTTGTAGTTCTTTGCTCCTTCTTTCTTGCTGTCTTTTTGTTTTCTTTTTTTTTTCAGCAGTAGTAGTATTCTGTGATATGTTTGCTTTTGTCTTCTGTGTACTTACTGCAAGCTTCTCTTTGTAGTGAGCATGAGGTTTAAAAGAAATACTCTCCAGGCATACTGGCATATTTAACCTACAACTTAAAATAATTTCAGTTATATTCAAAAATTCCATGTATGAATTTTTCTTCCTTTCCCACTTTATGTTTCTGATGTCACAATTAATATCCTTTAAATATCAGTTGTCCATTATCAAATTATTATAACTACAGACATTTTAATATATTTTCTTTCAATTTTATATTAACATGATTAGTATAAAATATGATTTATTCCCTATGCTTAATGCATTCTGCCTTTGACAATATCCTTATCTCTATGGCAAGTTGCATATGTTGTTATTATTTTAGTGAAAAACTAATCATACATTTCTTATGCTGCTAGTTACTGTTATGGCTTGTGTCTAGATGATACCCCAAAGCATCATGCAATCATAGGTGGAGCTCTTTGGAGGTGGCTGGATCGAGAGTGTGTGGCACTGGCTTTAAGATGTGATGCTGGAATTTATCCATGGTTGGTTCTCAGATTAAAGCTGCCCATACTGTGTATGAGTGCTAGTCTGCGTGGAATACAAGGCACAGAAAGAGGGCTGCTGTAGTCATCACTTGTTGCTTGCTGTCTCTTCGCTGCTCTGTCGTCTTCTGCCCACCATGAACCATTTCTCCTATGACACCCTGTGCCATAGCATTCTGCTGTAGAGCCAGCCAGTTATGAAACTTCTAGAAACTCTGGGCCAGAATAAACTTTTCCTCCTTTCACTGTGCATGTTGGGTATTTTGCCTCAGCAAGGAGAAACATAATGACAGATACAGTGATGTTGTTTCAATGTGCAGGATTTTATTTGACATTCTCTGTAAAGAAGCTGGAGTGTTAATAAATTCCCTTAGTTTTGTTGTCTAGAAAAGTGTTTATCTGCTTTCATTTCTGAAGGACAGCTCTGTGGGATGGTGCTCTTGACTGGCACTGTTTCTCTTCAGCTCTTCAGCTATCATCCCTTTCGCTCCTAGCTTAAATGTGCTCTCCTTTCAAATCTGCTGATAGACTTTTGAAGGCTCTCTTGTATGTGACCAAATGCTTCCTTTTTGCTGTTTTTAAAATTATCTCAGCCTGAGAACTTGATGAAAATGTGCCTTGGTGGAGATCACTTTATGTTTAATCCATTTGGTGTTTTTTGAGATTCAGGTATTAGCATACTTATTTCCCCTTCCAGACTTGAGAAATTTTCAATCAGTGTATCATTGATTAAAATTTCACCACAAATATCTTTCTTTGAGCTCTCTGCCACACCCACAATATGCACACATACTACTGGTGCACTTATTGATGTTCCATAAGTCACATAGTTTTATTCACTCTTTTTCATTCATATCACGCTGTTGATTTCAAATGACCTGTGTTCGAGTTGATTTTTTTCTTGTGCCTAATAATCGGACCTTCTGATTACCTGATTTTCCACCCTTGAATCTCCTTAGCCCTTCTGTGTACCCTTTCAGTTCCCACAGCACTTTGCTTTGCTGTCCTTCACTGCAATCTCTGGGTCTATGACTGCTACAGCATCTCTGTGTGCCCAGTCTCAGCACTGGGGCAAGAGAAGATAGAACTTTTTCATTACTTATGGAATGAATCAATGGATACACAGCAGCTGTTCATTAAGGGACATGTTTCATATGTAACATACCTATTACACCAATGCTAAGGAGTGGAATAAATAGAGTCAGAAGTATCAGGACCTCATTCCTCTATTTTTTCATTAAAAAATAATAGTTAAAACTCTGACAATAAACTAATCTTTTTTAATCTCATAATTAAAAGGTTTGAATTAAACTTCATCATTTTATAAGAAATATATGATTAATTTATCATTAAAATAATAATAAATATATCAGGGCTTAAATTAAGGATTGAAATTTGTGTGAAATGTTGCTGAGAAAATGTTTTGAGATAGAAAGATTGTATAACTATTTTAAAATTACTTTTAGGATCCAACTTGCTAATGCCCTTTAAACATTTGAGAAAATAAAATTGCTCACATTTGATGTAATGTTCAAATTTCTCTCCTTCTATTCACATTCTGTGGGAAAATAAGATCCGGATGACCTGGTTAAGATAGGAAAGTTTCAACATCCCTATTCTTCTAGGAGTCTATGTGCTAGAATTTACTATGAAAGAGGTATTTTAAAAGCCAAATGATAGCTAATTGGCCTCTCTTCGCTAAAGTACTTCATAGTAAATGTTTGTACCTGATCATCCTTTTCAGAATAACACTCATATGTGAATTGGTAATAACTGAAAGTTAAATCTAAAAAAAAATACAAGTTTTACTTAGTCCTTTAACAGTGTATATTAGCAGCTAGTGGAAAGCATGATCCCAGAAGCTTATATCCCTGGAAGGAAGTGCACCACTGAATGGTGTTTTTAAGAAAATTCTATTTCACAATCTCATAAAACACTCGATATCTACTTTAATAATTAAATTTTCTCTCAAATGCTTACAACAGGACACAACTATCTGAAACTGAATGTAAAAAACAACTTTCAAGATTATTGAATTTTGCAAAAAGAAACAGAAAGAAAACAAATCTATTACTTACATAATAGAGGGAAACTATTGCTAACCATGCTTAATGACTATGCTTGCTTTTAAAACACTTCCTATGCTGATAATTTGGTGTAAGACTTCCCCTCCTTCTACTCTCAGTGAAATACAGAAGGTTTGCTCAAATCTTAGCATATTCAGGTTATTGGCAAGAAGGGCTATTATTTCGACTTAAATGTAGAAAAGAAGCATGTTCTTCCATTTCTCATTCTTTTTTTTTTTTTTTTTTTTTGGTTTTTCTCTGGTACCGGGAACCGAACTCACAACCTTGCGCTTGCCAGGCAGGCACTTTTGCCGCTGAGCTAAATCCCCAGCCCCTCATTCTTTTTTCAATACAGAGAACTAAGCCTCTTATTTCGAACTTGCATTTGTGCTTACATTGAGAAACTGGTAGACACACAAAATACAACTTACAGTACTGAATTAAATTCTATTTCAACTTAATATTACAATTTAAATTGGAATTAAATCTTTTACACATGTAATATATTTAAAATCAACTATCTTCTCTTGGAAGTGCTTCACAAACACTTATGAACACCCCATAGTTTACTTGGTAACTAGAGTTCAAAAGTAATGAAGAGGCCAGTGCAGAGTAGAACTTGAACCGGCTTGTGGCATTATTGTTGGGCTCATTCTTGGGATGAGCAATGTTAATATTTGGTTAATAAAATTTATACTCTACAAAGCATTTGGAAACAGCCTATGCCACTCCTGCGCTGAGCAGATACAAAAGACAGATATTACTCAGGCTCATAACTATGAAACCAAATTCTGTGGGTAAACTTCCAAGTTCAGGCAATGCATGAATTCTGTCAGTGTTTGACTGACAGACAACTCAGAGTCAAATCCCTGTTGCTCAGCTTTTATGGTGAGTACCATTTCGTCCTGGCATTTAAAAATGTATCACTAGAAAGTGATGATTAATTATTCAGATGGCCTAAAATGCCCTTTGCCTGTTATCACTATGTAATGCAAATTGCAGGTTCAGAAAAATGTGATGGTGCTTAATAATAAAGCAAAGAACAGTGATTACTGATACTGGAATCAGCTCAACAGTGAGGAAATCCAGGGCAAGAGATTTGCTCTTTTAAAATCAAACTTTCTCAATGTTGAGCACTCTTTTTTCTTTTTCCTTTCTTTTTTTCTTTCTATATTTGAAGGAATAATTTCTCAATCAATAGTACTTGGATGAAAGCAGCTTTGAGCTTTCAAAAGAGAATTGGAAGTGTTTAAAAGCAGAGTCTGCTGCTCAGAATACAATATTGCTTCATTAACATAACAGTCCCATTCTGAGCCAGGGCATGACTAAGAGCAAATAAAAATGAAGGATGAGCATTCAGTAAGATCTATTAACTAAGATTTGAATTATTCCCTTATAAATATTATCTAAAATATAATGCCATGAATATCTATTCTTCAAACGTAAGTTGTGATCCATTTCACTCTGTCTTATCTGGTCTGAACAACTGTGGATACTGTGTACTTTCAGAGAGTGGGGAGGGCTTTCACGAATCCATTGCAGGCCCTGAGATTCCAGACCACCAAGTGGAATTTATGTGCCATAATGAAAGGGGTGGTTGTTATTGTTTGGCTTTTTAATTTTGGGTGTTGCTATTGTTTCTGTTTACATGAACATACAGTTAACATTATAGAGCAAAGGTATTTTTTCAGGAGCTAAGGTACATATTTGAATTTTTTTTAATATTTGGTGCTCTGAGAAACAGTACACATTAACTAGTGTTAGCTAAAGAAAATGCTCCCCAAACTATGTGTCAAAATGTCTATCATTACATAAAATCTTCATGTTGTACTAAAATCTGTTAATTCCACACTAGCACTACTTTTCTCTAATACACTTAAGAAAAAAGATCATGGTTATTTGATAGAAATATACAAAATGCTTAAAAACGTCCATTCACTTAAGACAATAAAAAATGTTGGTGTTTGATTCATCACCAGAACGGAACATACCTTCTCTCATTTCCTGGTTTAAAACCTTGTGAAACAAAATCCAAATGTTTAACTGTCCCTATTGGCGATTCATGCGGTGGTGTGGTAAGGGCTTAACGTGTAGGACCTTGGCAAGCTATGTTTCTGCGAAACATACTCCTTAGGCCTGTCTATGTAAAGAATTTTTACTTCTCAAGAATTAGCTCTAGATTTATATGGATTCCCACTGAAATACATACTGTCTTAGTTGCTTTTCTCTTTGCTGAGAGAAAATACCTACTAACCACAAGTTAAGGGGGAAAAGGTTATTTAGCACACAGTTTGTTGAGGTTTCAGTCCATAATCAGCTGGCTCCAGGCAGGATGGCTTGGCAGAGGGAAATCACAGAAGAGAACCAGTTCGTGGTAAGCAGAACACAGCACAAGCAAGCGATAAAACAAGACTTTTTCTGTTCTTTACATCATATCTAGGGTACCTGGATCAGGGCAGTGCTAAACCAATCAGTGTATTGATTTAGTAATCACACACCCTTAATCCCAGCATGATGCACTGTAGACTCAGCCACTTCTGGAAAAGCCCCACCTATGACCGAATGAGGCTTTGGGAAAACATCTAAACTCAAGCCATAACACATGCATAAACCCATCAAATATTGAATAAATACACATCTCAAGTACTTTGAAGATCATAACTATTATTCAAATGTTTTAGTCTTTCTTCTGGGTATTTATTGCTGAGAAGAAGCATTTATTCTTTCTAAAGGGATAGTAAAGAAAAAAGGCAAAACTCTAATTATATTCTTCTACTCCTACAACTTTAGTGTCATTTCAAATTGCCCTAATCATAGAATAGACACAAATTCACTACACAATCATTTTCTTTCATTACAGTTTTGTGGTTTGTCTGTTGGAATTGATAGTATGTCCACAGAGTTGAAGTCTAGAAGGTTTATAAGCTCACTCACCTCCTGCCTCGCAGTCATGATGCTCTTCACACAGAGCATGACTCAATTCATCAATTTTTTTTGTACCCTTCACAGACACCTTCAAATAATTTTTGAAAGAAGGTAGACATGAACAAGAAAACGGAATCGCTGTGTGAGACAGTGTCATGTTGTGGGTAAGCTGGTTTTTGAGTTAGTAGTACCAGAAAAGGATAGTTTCATAAATGGAAAAGAGAGCTGAAGCCTAGAAGGGAGATAGTTTCATAAATGAAAGAGTTGAAGCCTCAAAGGCAACGCAACAAGACAAACAAATCACTCGTCCGATGTGGCAGAAGCTGTGGACATGAGAGAGCTAGGATTTAAATTTAAGTCATGTGATTCCAAGTTCTCTTTCCACTACACAAAAGTGAATTAAGTAATGTGCTTCTTAATTATCAAAGATTATTATTATCAAACTAATTATCAAGGAATTAATTCTTAATTATCAAAGAATCTCCTAGAGCCAGTACCACGAGCCAGATGTGCTCAGAAGAAAACTTTTCATAAACCTCATATTCTTCAGGGACACTTCAAAGTCAGTGCAGACCTAGACCTTCTTCCTGCTGCTCCTGTGGACCCATAAAGCTGGCGCCACTGCTGAGCACATTCTCCTAGGCAGTCATCTTCTGTCAGTGTGCCACCAGAGGGATGGGATTAAGTTCCCATTTCACCAAAACACTATTCTGTCCTCCAAACCAAGATCTGTCTTATGTGCTTTGAAAAACACATTCACTTAGCAGATGAGTCTGTGTGTGCCTGGCAACTGATGGTCAACTTGTAACACCCAGCTGAATGGAATCAGCATGGTACTGGGTGTGGAAGGCCCACCTGAGGATTGTCGGAACACCATAAAAAGGAGAGGAATAGGTACTGCTTTTGGTTCTCCTGGAGGAGCTTGTCATGCTGGCCTTCCTGACATAAACTTGGCTGTTTGTTGTCATAGGAACTTGGGACCTTGTTGTCACAGAGAATGGCTGTGGTTCACTTTGGAAGAGCTCTGGTCCTTACTTTGAGCATCACTTCCTGGCTCTGTAGGGGAAGATGATGCATTTTTGATTTTCCTGGAGAAGCTTGTCTCACTTGCTTTCCTGATATGAACTCGGCTGTTCTCATCATTAGGGGAGATAAGGACTTCCTTGTCACTGAGGATGGCTGTACTATTTTTGGGGGGTGGGAGCTCTTGTTCTTACTTTGAGTGTCATTTCCTGGCTCCAGGGCAGATCCCTCAGCCTGCTAACACAGATCCTTCATCTCACTGGCACAGACTTTCTAGCTTCTACCACTGACTTTGGGGCCTTTCCAGCTCAGATCCGTGAAACAGGCCTACATGAGACATTGCTGTGGACTCTTGGCCTCCAGTTGGACTCATGGGGGGCATTGTCACGGGCTCCAGGTCTTTAGCTAGACTTATGCAAGACATTGCCTTGGGTTCCAGGCCCTCAGCTAGATTCTTTGGGTCTTTAATGTGTGGACAGATTTCCTGCACTGTTTTGTATTTGACTCTTGGGTGATTATTATAAAATAATCCTATAAATTATATGTCCTGTATTAAATTGTTTCCCTTGCAAATGCTAACTACAACAGTTAGGTTGTGTTGAAACTCCTGGGCCATAAACATGAGTAATGAATGGGGAAAGGCCTTCATAAGGAAAGGCCTGCGATGCCAATCAAAATTCTGTCTCAGAATGAAGGGGAAAAGCCAAAGTGCTCAGGTCTGAGGGTTTTTGAAGCAGCTCTTTCAGAAGGCAGCTGTGAGATGTAAAAAAGAAACTTTTTAAAAGTCTGCTGATTCCTTTATTATTAGTATGTGTTTGAGATACATGATTACATTCATTACAGGGAGCTGGTACGTGTACATAACACATCTTAGTTCTATTTAGCCTCCCCTCCCCTCTTCCTCTCCTCAACTTCTTCATTCCATTCCCACTTGCAAAGTTCTATCTCCAAGTTTTCTATTATCTATCTTTATTCTGCTCTTTTATTTAAATTTTTGTTTCTAACGTAAGATAAAACCATGAAATATTTCAGCTTGTGTGTCTGATATATTTTACTGAATGTTATGGTCTCACAGTGCATCCATTTTCCTACAAATAACCCAAATTTATCATTTTTATAGAAGAATAGTACTCCACTAATTATAAATACCACATTTTCTTTATTCATTTGTTGACAATAGGTCGCTTTCAAGATTTAGCTATAGGTGTTGATGTGGTCTAAACATGGGTATGTGTATATCATTGTAGTATGATGTCTTTCACTGTTCTGGAAGTTATCTAGAAAAGGAATAGCTGAAATTCAAATGGAATTTCTATTTTATGTTTTTCAAGGAATCTCCGTACTGACTTCTGTTGTGGTTGTGTATTTTACAATAAAAAGAAATGATTAATCATAGATCTGGAATATTAATCCACATTTGTGTGAATATGTTTTTCTTTCTTGCTATTAGTTTTACAATTTAAGTCAAATAACCCAGAGAGCATTCCAAGCACATTCTAGAAAGAAAGATAATACTCATTGTGCCAAGATTCATAGAGCATTCCAAAGCCTATTATATACCATAATTGTTGATACATTGAGAAGTTTAGAAGTTTAACTAAGTGACTCAGCAGCTCCACATCCTACAGTGTACAGGACATGCCCTCGGGTGGCTGTTTATGCCCTAGGATGTTGTAATGGTTGATTCATTGTGTCAACTTGAGAAGTTTAGAAGTTTAAGTGACTCAGCAGGGAGTCAGGGTCCTCACTTTGTGCACATCCTGAGCCTGTGCAAGAAGGCACTGAGATGATGTGAGTACTACAACTGCACTAGGTGGGTAGTGCGTGTGTAATGTAAGGGAGGAAAAGAGGCTTGCTTTCTGTCTTTTTGCTCTTGTTACTTTTGCTATCTTCTGTGGCCATGAATTGTTGCCCCTCTGCCATGCCACCCTGCTTTGATGCCAGCCAATTATAGACTGAAACCTCTACAAACTATGAGCTGAATAAACCTTTCCTTCCTTAATTTTGGGAATCAGATATTTTGCCTCAGCAATGAGAGAAAAGTAACTGAGACACATCGGCTGTACATTTAAGGAGATCTGTGAACAATAACCAGTTGTATCAAAAACAGTGGGAATCAGAACATACAGTAGTAATCAACATGATGAATATCCAGAAATCTCTGTAATCATGACTAACAGGATTCAGCACAGTGCAAGAGCACTGTATAAGAAACTACTCCAGTTTCAGTGGCTTAACACAATTATTTGCTCTCATTCTCATGGGAAGAAGCTGACTTCAAATTGTCCAGGGGAGACTGGGTTTCAGGTTCAGGGCATGGGGTTACAGGCTGCAGGCAGGGTACACCTTTGTTCTCATGGCTCTCATCCTCCTCGGAGCAGCTTGTATTGGCAGCCTGTGGTCTGTGGCAAATGTCCCGACCTGGGGTGTACATGGAAAGAACGGAGGCTGCCTGGGGTTTGCTTTTCTTACGGCAGATGACTGGGCTTACAGGGAAAGCATAACCACACAAATGCCTTGCATCATAGACATGACTGATCCGCAGTTCAGGCAAATCACATGGCCAAATTCAAGCTCAAGGAGTGTGGAAATGAACTTTGCTTGTTATGGGTCACTGTTCAGAGTAAAGAGTTGGGAATAATAATTTCCTGTGCCACTTTATATAACAAGACAAAGAGCCCAGCTGTGGCTTCTCTCCCTCTCGGAACAGAAAGAAAAAAGGAATGTGAGGTTAAACATGAGAAGAATAGATGGGAGTGAATAAGGAAAAGGCACTGTTTCCCTGAGGGCAGGTCCAGTGTCAGTGATCTGTAGGAAGAAGAAGCTGGTGGGGGCTGAGGATGAGGGTCTACACTAAAGCAGCAACTGTCTAAATGGGGATGAACTGGCTCTGTTTCAGTGGCAAATTGCTCCCAATTCTTTAGTCTGAACAGCCTCTAGAAGCAAACCCATTCCCTTTATAGAGAACTATTATTTGTTTTGAAGCATGGAATATGTCTATACACCAGTGCTTCAAGATAGATGTAGTTATTATACTTCATAACATATACTAATAAAAAAATTAAAAAGTCAAATAAAAGTGAATTCACAAGTAATCCTAACAAAAGAAAGCAAGACATCTTATGAATTAAACTCAGCAAAAAAAAAAAAAAAAAAAAAAAAAAAAAAACAGACTCGGACTCAACTGTTTCAAGATTTGAAATTGTGAAATACAAAATATAAAATATATCTCTCTAATATGTGCAAAGCAACAAAAATTAGAATCACAAAAATGTGCATCATGAAAATATCAAACTGAAAAAGGCAAGTTTTAAAGATCAATAAATAAAAGTGATTGTTCATACATATTCATTGCAGTTGCACTTTCACTGGTCATAATAAATGACTAGATACTGCCAAGAGAAGATGAGCTCACCGAAACTTCAATATGGGGAATAACCAAATATAAGAAATGAAAGAAGAAAGAAAGAAATGAAAGTAGAAAATACAAAAAGATGGCATATATGTGATTAAAGACAAAATGAAAACATATGCCATGTGTTTATCCTGGTCTCAGAGAGAAAAAAACACATACTGGAGGAAGATGATTTCCAAAATTAATGAAATTCAAGAACTGATTAATTATGAGTAGATATAACAAGTAAAATACATATGAAGGAATATTTAGAAAAATGTAAGTAATATAGTAAAATTATAGAACATTTAAATATATACAGTTTAGATACACAAAAAGACAAAATGTTGATCACTAGTGAAGTACCTGTAATGAGGCAGCTGTTGATTCCACCTAAGGAATAATAAGATCAAAAGAGTATGAACACAAACTTAAAACTTGGTGTCTTGACAAACTGTTTCTCAAATTTTGCAAACAATGCAAGATCTACATCTAAATGATGTTCATTAGGAAGAAGGAAAATGTTCCAATGATAGCATTAGTCAGATACAACAGGACTGCTAAGTTTGTTATATGTATAACTATGATGTTAATATAGTAAATATATGTTAGTATATCTGTAGCACAGCATAAAACATCAGTAATTATTTGAATTCCATATGGTGTAATTTTGCTTAGGTGAGGTTTAAAAAGAACTAAAATAAAGCCCAGTAGTGTCACATAAGTTAGGAAGGGGGAAACTAAACTACTGGAATCTAAGATTCTTGATTTTGGAAGATAACTTAAATATTACATTTATTTTCTAATAAATTAATGTATAGATATAATAGAGTATATTCTTTCCAAACTCATGGTGGGGAAAGATGATATATGTACACACATAGTTTTTTTTTAAAGGTGAATCCTGAAAATAACAAGTTGGGTAAAGAACTGGCAAAATAATGGAACAAATAGAAAGTACAAAGAAAAATTTTTGAAACAAAGAGAATATATTGAAGTTCATAGTAAACATAAATTATATAAACTTTTACATAAAAGGAAGCCAAGGCAGATTAGATCAGCAGTCACCACTGGGTAGACCAGGGGCTGACCCTTGGGTTCCCTAATAGGAAGTCCATGGATGAAAAAGTCATTGGGTGTATTCACAATAATTCCAAACTGTCATTCACATCCTTCTCTCCCATTTCTAATGAAAATACAGTCAAGGTTTTCAGAAGATATGACATATGTGAGATTACTCTAAATGAAATATAGGAGAAAGTATCATAATTCACCAAGCTTATAGTAAGCCAATCATTAAAGAGATTTACAAAAATGGAATCGAAGCTATGTTTAATAAAAATGTTGTTACAGGTGTGGCTCTTATGTGTCCCCTAAAAGTTCATAGGTTGAAGGACAGTGTACAGTTTATGGTGATCCTGAAAAGTGGAGAAACTTCAGGGGCTGGAACCTAGTTGAAAAAGTCGGTCATTGGAGGAATTTCTTCAAGGTATACCTTGTCTCCACCCCTTTCTCTTTCTCTGCTTCCAGGCTGTGATAAACTGAGCAGCTCTGCTCCACTGCAACGTCTGCCATGATGGTCTGCTTCACTTAAGCCTGAGAAATAATGAAATATGTAACCATGGACTGAACTCTCTGAATTGTAAACCAAAATAGATCTTTCTTCTTGTAAGCTGATATATAGTAATGAGCCATTATTTGTTTGTATTAACGTGTAATTTATTTATGTTAACATAAATTAAAGTTAATTTAAAAGATTTAAAAGTTTGTAAAATGGACTTCTCAGTTTTGATTTCTACATATAACCTAGAGAAACAAAACCTCTGTAGGGTCTCAGGTTCCATGAAAACTACCAGATTTGTTTAAAAATCCAGCTAAATCATTCCAGAAGAAACATTAGAAGTTATACTTGAAAAATATTTTTAAAATTCAAAGTGAAATAGTTGCTTAATTCCAAACAAAATAGACTTTTAGACACAATGTTTTGGGAATAGGAAAATACGATATAAAAATCCAATTCATTAAAAAGACAAAACTTTCTGATGCACTACTGCCTATATAGTGGATTTAAATTCTATACAGAAAAAATCATCAAACTGAAAAATATACTCACCATTATAGTGGGGTATATAGCATACATATTTTAATGATTGACAAAAAAATCCCCAATTAGACAAAATACTTCTTTCAAAAACATAGTTCTGCCTTAATAGGCATATATAAAATTGTTCAACTTACAATTAGTGAATAAATATGTTTCATAAATACACATAGACCTAAAAAAGATTGAACATAAACTATGCCTGAAGAAAATTACAATGAATTTTTAATGACTCTGAAAATTAAAAGAAATTAAATTAGAAGTTATTAACAAAATAAACAAAACCACCCCACATGTGTGGAAACACTACTTAATATTTAATGGGTCCAGGGAGAAATGATAAATAAAAATTTTACTATAGATAGAACTCAACAGTAATGAAAATATCATAAACAAAATTTGGTAGAAGACCTTAAGAGATGCATTGAGGCCAGTGCGGGCTACGTAGTGAGTTCAAGGCCAGTCTGAATTACAAAGTGAGACCTTCTCTCAAAAAAATCAAAATATGCACATATATTTTTTCATATATATATATATATATATATATATATATATATAAAGCATGGAAAAATGTGAAGTTTGAATTTTACAATAGCAAAGAAAGGAATGATAATTTAAAAGTTTAAGTTTTAAGTCAGATTAAAAATCAAGTGACTACAACCAAAGAGAATGGAAGGTAATGAAGAAAAGGGTAAATAGCAATGAACAAGGAAAGCAAGATATAAGAGAGAGAGCAGCAATAGATCCAAAGAGTTTTCTTTAGGAAAACTAAAGAAGCAGACTAAATGCCACTGACTGGTCGAGAAAAAGAACAAGAATTGCTCATGACAGAGTTCTTAAATGTAATGCAAGCACTATGAACACTTGTATGGTGATACATTAGAAACTAGAGAGTAAACAGCAACTTTCTAGGAGAATCTCAGGGCCCGAAGTTCCCCAAAACAACTTCCAGGCTTCAGGATTTGCTGGAGAATGAACAGGACTCACCATAGGGTCAGCTCCTGGCTGCAGTTTACCACAGCAAGAGGCCACTGAGCAAAGTTACCGGAAGCGATAGGTACAAGACGCACAGTCCAGAGGGACGGAGGCACAGCTTCCGGGCGCTCTTTCCCAGGATGTGTGAAGAGTGAGGTACCACAGAAGTATTGCTTACTGTATTTCAGAAACATAACACCAAGTCGAGGAAGCTTCGCACTGAGTTCTCCTAGCATTTGAAATAATAGATCACTCAGATCTACAACACCCTCAACACTCCTACGCTCCCTAAATCAGCACATGAAGCACAAGCACATTTGATAAATGCAGCAACCACGTGGCAAAAGATAGCCTAATTTCGTTTTTAATAAACGTGTCAACATTTAAAATGAAATGATCCAAATGAATCCTACAGTGCATTTTTTAAACCCATAATAAGTAAGTTGAGATTATTCCCCTGGGAATTCAAATTTATTCTTGGAAATATATGTATACCTCAGTGGCACAAGCACCTGCCTGGCAAGCGCAAGGTCCCCAGTTTGATTCCCGGTACCAAAAAGAAAAAAAAAAAAAAAACCCCCAAAAAAGAATATATGTAATTGTCAGCCCCACATGAACAAATTAAGAAAGAAAAATATTATAACAACACATGCAAAATAGCACTTTATTTGAAATATTGTATACATTTACTAAAATACATAATTTTAGCACTTGAGGACAAGGACTCTTTTGCAAATAAAATATACAAGAAATATATTAAATGCATTATGTTAGTAGGTATAGTATTATAAATGTCCTTAAAATCAGAGGTAATATAGACACACTTACTATCACCACTTATAGTCATAGTCAAAACAGACATATTATAGAAAACTGTAAGGTGAAAATCAAAATAACAAAAAGAAAGAAATTCATGAATATTGGAAAGCTAGAAATACAACTCATATTTATAGGCAATACAATATCTCTGGCTTAAATCTAACTACTTTGTAATTAAAGTATTAGAATTTATGAGCAAGTGTAGCAAGATTATTAGACACACGAGTAATTCAGAAAAGCCAATCATATTTATATGCACTAGTAACCTTGATTTAAAACTCACTTTTCAAAAGACAATTTTGAAACAATGAGAAACATTTTATATCTAATAATAAAGCTAACCAAAGATATCCAAAGCCTATATAAACTATAAAATTTTATTGAAAGTCATTTAAAATATCTATATAAGAGGAAAGCAATAACTTGCTCAAGGACAGAAAATTGTAACATGATAAAAATTTTAATTCTACAAAAATTGATTCGATAGAATAATAGTTAAAATCCCAAAAGTGTTTTTCAGGAAACTTGAGCAGGAAATTTGAAATCATAAAGAGCAAAGAACCAAGAATAGCTAAAATATTTCTGAAAAATTAAAAATGTTTTCCCTGTCATAATTTACAAAAGATGTTTAAACATAAACAAGAAAGTAGTAGTTATCTTCACAATTATATAGTTTAGCACCTTGGGCAACAAAACCATAAATAATCTCACAATGTGAAAATATTACAACTGATAGAATCAATAAAAACTCACACAGAGCTATTTGGAGTGTAAGTTGGTGGAGGTATTTGAAAAAAAAAAAAACATACTATCCTCTCATAAAGGCAAACTGTAGCAAACCTAGTGGGTCAGAAATTCTGATCTGAGGAAGTCTAAAGAAATTATGTTTTCTGGTTTACATGTATGTGGTATAAATGTATAGATTTGTTTCTTTTATTTTAAAGAGGAAAAAAAAGTAAAAATACCAATAAAACAGAGTTTCAAACAGGCTAGGACAGTAACAATAATTAATATACTGTGTATTGTTTTCTATATAGCAGTTATTCAGAGTACAAGATATAGGCTTGAAATCTTGTCCAAACAATATTAGCATAAAGCATTCTTTTCAAGGAACTAAGGGAAACTATCTGTATTACTATCTTAACTGTATATATATATATTTTTTTCTTTTTCCTTTCCTTCCTTTCCTCTTTTCCCTACCACAGTTTCTCTTTCTTTTTAAAGAGAAGAAGAAAAATATAAATAAAATAAAACAGTTTCAGATCAGGTTAATAGGAGAGTTACAATAGTTAATACATTGCACAATGTTATTTTCATTCTAGTTTTCCAAGTACAAGATATAGGTATAAAATATTGTCCAGACAATATTAGCACAAATCTTTCTCTTCAAAGAACTAAGAGAAGCTATCTGTATAACTATCTTAACTATCTTATGTATATATATTTTTCACTTTTCTCTTCCTTTCTTTCCCCTTTCTCTCATTAGTTCCTCTTTTAAAGAGTTTCTTCCCAATTCATAGTGCCTATTGTACATTGTGTATCTTGTTTACTCGTTCAACTTTCACACTAGTGAGACAATGTGATGTTCACACATATGGGTCTGACTGCTGGCAGGCTGTGGGGAAAAACAATCCTTCCTCACTGTTGATGAGAGTGTACACTTGTGCAACCATTGCAGAAATCAGAGTGGAGAGTCCCTAAAAAGCTGGGATTAGAGGCCCATTCGAATCAGCTGTTCCCCTTCTGGATATCTTCCCAGAAGAATTAGAAATATCATACCCCGGCAATGTATGTGCACCCATGTTTACAGGAGTGCAATTTGTAGCAGCTAAATCTGTGAAAACAATCTAGATGCTCATCAACAGAGGAATGGATAACAAAATTTTGGGGTTTTTTACATAATGGAGTATTAGTCTGCCATGAAGAAGGATAAACTTGAGCATTTCATGTTTAAATGGATGCAACTTGAGACCATACTCATACCTGAAATAAATCAGACCCATGTGTGTAAACACTGTATTATCTCATTAGTGTGAGAAATTAAACAAGAAAACAAGATCCAAAATATACAACAGATATTGTGAACTGGGAAAAATCTGCAAAAGAAAAGGCAAACTACAATAGGGGGAAGGGAAAAGGAAAAAAGGGAAAAAGAAAAAAAATATCTGTATACACAAGACAGTTAAGATAGTTTTACAGCTAGCTTCTCTTAATTTCTTGAAAAGAATGTTTTGTGCTAATATTGTTTGGACAAGATATCATGCCTATATCTTGTACTCTGATTAACTAATACAAAGACAAGATACAGCATATCACTTACTGTAACTGTCATACTAACCTGCTTTGAAATTCAGTTTCATTGTTTGTTTAGCTTTCTTCTCTTTAAAATAAAAAAAAAGAAAAAGAGAAAGAAAAAGGCTTGTGACAGACAGAATTCTAGATCTATAGCATTCCTATCTTTCATTAGTTAGGTAGTTAAAATACAGATGTTCATTTTATTATGTGTCAAAACTTACACTTAAATTACATATATTATTCTTCTGGTATAAACACAATTTGAAGATCACATATCTGGAACTGTCTTTGCAGCTCTGCTTTGCCATTTGTTACCCACATAAACCTGGGCGAGATGCTTCCTCCTTCGCAAATTCAGCGCCCTCCTACGGAGAATGAAAATGAGGATGACTGCCATCCGAGAGCTGTGAGGATTCAACAGACACTATGCTTTTGTCCATAGCCCACCAGGGTACCTTACTTAACACAGATTGGTCCCATTATTCCTTGCAAAGTGGATCAAACTCATGTAAGGGGAACCATGGAGTACCTCAGGAAAGGAGTGCTCAAAAGGACCTGCTGCAGGATCTGGGGTGTGGTCGTCTGGTTTGCAGGAGCCTCTAAGAAAGCTGCAGTCTGCTTCAGACTGGTTGGTGTCAGAAAGCTAGAGGTGGTGCTATGATTGGAAGCTCAGCAGATACTATCTGCAGAGAAGTTAAACCAATGGGGATATAAATCTATCGCCAGTAAAGAGGCGGGCACTTGTTTAGGGACAAGCATGTTTGCCACTTTGCACGGCAGAATGTTTCTGTCTCATTTCACCTTTGCTCAGACTGGCCTTGGTGAGTCTTGTGTGAGAATACTCATATCCAAGCATGTTCATTTTATTATGTGTTAAATAAGGACAAGACGTAAGGGTGTTCTGTAAAATCCAGGCTGGCTTGGAGTAATGTTGTAGTAGTTAATGTCTGGTTATTTCTGCACATCAGCATTTCTTCTCTTTGTTTTTAACAGAAATATTTCACACAGTGATTAGTGCCTTTAGCCTCCATGACTAAGAATTGTTG
Organism: Chinchilla lanigera; assembly: GCF_000276665.1. Taxonomy (NCBI): domain Eukaryota; kingdom Metazoa; phylum Chordata; class Mammalia; order Rodentia; family Chinchillidae; genus Chinchilla; species Chinchilla lanigera. The sequence continues at coordinate 5,917,999 of NW_004955504.1, read as the reverse complement.
CTTGATGTGATGCATGCCTGTCAT
>NW_004955504.1:5805336-5917697 GCF_000276665.1 Chinchilla lanigera | reverse complement strand
AAAAAAAAAAAAAGAAAGAAAAAGAAAAGTGTTTTATCTGAGTAGATCAACCAAACATCAATAGCTGTTCCCCATTATAGCACCTGAACTGGGTCTGTACCTCTTTGGCTATGTGACTGATCACACTAATAGATCACACACGTACAAACAGAAAGCAGTATATGCTGAAGAGATTGGTCAGATTTAATTGAATCATTTATATTAACATTTGGATAAGCTGTTTAAATAGCAAACCAGCTAAGGAAAATCCATCATAAACATTAGCCCTGAAAAATCAAACGATGTCAAAAATAGTATCTAGCCTTCCCTTAAGTATCAACCAATTACTTTTAAAATAAAAGTTTGTGTAATAAATAAATGTGGAGGAATATCTTCAAGAATTGTCTTTTTCATTGACTCAGACCAATCCTATATTGTTCTTTGCATCATCTTGCAGCATTTGGATTGAGTTTTTCATGGCCCCTTGCTATCTTTTTGTCTTTTTGAGACATGGTCTTACTATGCAGTTCAGGCTGGCCTTGAGCTCACTTTGTAGCCCAGGCTGGTATGGAACTTACAATGATCCTCCTGCCTCAGCCTCCAGTGTGCTGGGATTATAGGCATGTGCCATCACACCCACCTTCCCTTGCTATTTTTAAAGAAATTTTTCTTTTCATGATGACTAACTGCAATCTTGTCTTCTAGATCTGATATTCTTTCCTCAGATATTGTGAAATAGGAAGAGAATGTTCAAATGGAAGGGGAAACTAGGAAGAAGGAAGGGCAAGGAAGGAAGCAAAAAGAAAACAGAACAAGAAAAAGAAAATATGGAAAGAAGATTTTGTAAATAAAGAGAAAAAAGAGGTTGAAGGGAGGGGAGGGAGATGGGAAAAGAGAGAAGAATCAAGATGTATCATGTACCGGTACAAGTTCTCTATGATGAAAGTGATCTATCTATCTATCTATATGAATGAAACATACCAATCAACTTAATTAATTAAAAAAGAGAACTGACTTAACAGTACACATATCAAGACTTCTATAAGAATTTGAATTAATGCTCCTGTGCAGGTGAGGAAACTTTATTGCACTAGTCCAACTGTTTTAAACACATGCAAATTATGTATTTATGGTTTTGAAGTAATTAGACAACTTGATATAGGCATATGTATATATTATGTTATACTATATTTTGCAAAAATTATACCAACTGGAGGGCTTACAAGCAGAAGGGACCGTGGGCCCTGTCATTTCACGTGCCTGGCCTGAGCATGTAAAATGACAGGGCTGTCAGCAGGCATCCTCTCGTGTGGAGCTTTTACAGCTCAGAAGGACAATACATGTAGCTGAAAAATTGTTCATGTTTATTTGGTGTTCTTTTAAAAAAGGATTTGCTAACATCTGACCATCAAAATAAGATTATGGTGTGACAAATGATGTTAATTTTATCTGTGTTGGATTTTAAAGAGGGAAAGTAGAGAGATGCATGACCAGTAGGTTCTAGCATTAGGTAATGTGTTGTTACGACTCACTAATACCCACAACGGCAGTGCTCATAGGTGCCAGGAGCTGTTATGCTCCTCCACAAACTCATTCATTCACACAACCGCCTATGAAGGACGGGCCTCCAACATCCTCACTGAAAGGGGGGAACGAGACACTTGCCATCTCAGAGCTAGGGAGTGTCAGGCTGCATATTGAAACCTGTTTCATCTGGCTCTAGGCTATGCTTCCTTTTGTTTGGTTCTTGTTGTTGTTTTTTTCTGGTACCAGGAATCGAACTCACGACCTCACGCTTGCCAGGCAGGCGCTGTGCCACTGAGCTAAATCCCCAGCCCCTTAGGCTATGCTTTCAACCACCAGGCTCTAGCACCAGTCCTGGGAGCTGCTCATCCTGCATCAAACTCCTCGTCCTATCTTTCTCCCACCATCAGGGAAGAAGAAACGAAGCCCAAGAGCCAATACCATGTCATATCTAGCATATTCTTTTAGATTTAAAGTAAACTCCTGCACCTAGAATTATGTCCTTTTTCTGATGATGGTGCTTGTGTGTGTACCCCTTCTTCACTATTTTCATTAGCCATCTCAAACAATACAGACTTAGTCTTATTCTACTTTTAGAAACATTTTCAGCTTTTCACTTCTGAGGTTTGTTTTCCTCATCATTTCCTTCCTTCTGCTTATTTCCTTGCTCCTTTTTCTACTTCTCTCAATTTAAAGATATTGCTTTATATAATTTACTTTCAGTGTATCTTAAATTCCAGTTTATGCATTTTAGTCTATTGTAATGTAGTAATTGGGGACCAACAGTCCCTACCTCACATCTTTTACTTTACAACCACTCCAGTAAAACTTCTCTCAGCAGTCACCACATGAAACAACTGGGCATTTTCCAGTTCTTATCTTGGTTTATCAATAGTTGGCTCTGACATTTTTCTTGAAACACTATGTTGCTCTGGCCACTGGAGTTTTCCCAACTAGCTACTTGTCTCCACCTCATGTACTAATTTTTCTAATTTTTTGCTTCCCCAACAGAAAATTTCCTACAACAACATTCATTTTAGCATCCCTGAAGCATGAGGTAAAAGTATGGTCATGTAATAACTGAGAATCACCATGTAGCAATTGTTCATAATCATGATTTTCCTGTTTCATTTGTTATTGTTTTAAAGTTAACTAAAGAATAGGTTCCCATTTAAATTTTTTTTTTTTTTTTTGGTTTTTCTCCGGTACCAGGAACCGAACTCACAACCTTGCGCTTGCCAGGCAGGCGCTTTGCCGCTGAGCTAAATCCCCAGCCCCTAAAATTTTATTCAAAGCAGTCATATTTGAACTAATTTTTTGTACTTTCCAAGCAAAAATTTATCACCTGCAGTCTATACTGTAGTATTGTTTAAAAATTTAAAAGTTACAAATTTTAAGCTGTCATCTGCAAAGACCATCACAGTAGCTTATATCCGGTTTCTGTTCCCACAACTCTGCTGTCACACACCCGTCTCCCGCAGGTGAGGAAAGGAGACCAGGCTGTCCTGTCTTCCTCAAGAATGACATGGTTGGGATGCCACAGGTCCTTGGCTCTGGTTGAATATTGTTTACTTGCACACTTTCAACATAAAGTAACCACTCCCTTGACTTGTACTAGGCCCCAAGTATTCATACATCTTGTATGTGCAGGCCCTGTGGAAGCTAATAAAATGTAACTCCCATATTAAGGGAGGGCAAAACACAGGAAACAGTTCATGCTAAAAGCTAGAGACAGTGGGAGATGTCCCATTTTTCAAATTTCTGCATGAACTTCCAGTAGAATCCTAAGAGTTCAGTACAATGCAGATTATATCTCCCCAGACAGTACAGTGTTTCATACAAAATGCTAGATGCATCCGACAAACTGAATGATTTTTTTTTAGGTACTGGGAATCAAACACACGACCTCAAGAGCATCACTCACATCTTGGGTGTTTGTCACATTAGAAAAGAAAAAAGAAAGATTAATGTCTGGGTATAAAATTTGCCACAATTCCCTTATGAAGTCCTTCCTAGTTCTTTGCATTCTCTACTTGCTCTGGCTTCACCGTTGCCACTTTAGTACTCTCCACACTTTCTGGAAAACTTAGCTTCTTAACCTTTCTCTCCATCTGCTCACCCTCCCAGCTTCCCCGAGGCCGCAGCCAGACAGAGCTCTAACTGTCTACAGGGACTTCTTCCTTGTAGAACTAAAAGTCAATGCAAGCTTCCCACCGCCTCCAGAATGAAATCTGAACTGTTTAACAGGTGTCTAAGGACTTTCAAAACCTGAACCTGCTCACGTCTCAGTTCACTCCCGCCTGCATCTCCTCAGGAACACTGCCGGACCCAACCATCCTGACAGTGACCTAGCTTCCCGACAACTCTGCCCTTCCAACCTTCATCCCTCAACTTGGAAGATTTTCCCAGCCCAGGCACTGGTATTTCACATGGCTTTAATTTGGATATAGCTTTAAAAAAAAAAAAAAAAAAAAAAAACCCTTCAATTGTTGCACACACACAATCACACCATACACACACTCATTAGAAAAACTAAAAAAGCAAAAAAGGAAAAACTTGGAGAGAGACATAGCTTCATGCTAATTTACACAGACCAAACAAACACAAATGTGGATACAAATACTAGCTTTGTCACTTCAGGCTATGAGAGCTTCATCACAGTACCTTGCATACTCGCATTTTCCTTATACAAAGGTACCCACGGAATAAAATGAGTTAATGCTTAAACTCTAAATGTGCTGTAAGTGTTGCTGTTACTGCGTTTATCATGTGCCTGTTCATTTTTAAGTGGCTTCATAACCTTACCTCATTCAATTTACACAACAGGGCAAAGTGCCCCCTGTGTGCCCGGGCAGCCCCGTATAACACTGTCCTGTGTTGTCACAGCCGCTCCCCCACTCAGTGACGCGTTCTCTGAGGCACCAGGCCATCTGCCTTGCTGACCTCGCACCTAAACAGTGCCCGTATTTCGTGTACATTAAATAAATGAGCTTGGCGTTAGCGGGACCTCACAGCACAGTACTTTCAAAGAGTTGCTTCTCCTTCTCCTTAACCCTTCTAACTGCACTTGCTAATGCGATTTTAGTGGCAGCGCCTTTCCGTTGTCTTTTATCTGTCTTTTATCTATCCAGTAAAAATACAAGCTCAATGTCTTGGCAGAGTTCTACCTAGCTGACTCTTCACTGTCTTTTTTAGACTATCTGCTCTTGGCTTTCGGTTGTAAAAACAAAACAAAAAACAACAACTACAACAAAAAAAAAAAATGGAGGGGAAAGTTCTGAAGTAGCGTGGTTGCTCACTTAGTGGCTCAGAGATTATCGTGTGGTAAACAAGGCTCTGCCAGGTATTATACTGCAGGTGGACAGTTTGAAAGAGTGGAACAGGAAGACTAAATGCAAACTAGATCATTTTAGAAGATAAAATGCTCTGGGTCCCCGGTGTCTTAGGCAGCAACTTGCAGAAGCCAACTCTGTGTGTGTGTGTGTGTATGTGTGTGTGTGTGTTTGTGTGTGTGTATTGCGGGGTCCACCAGAACACCACATTACCATGAGTGTCCCTACTTTTGAACCCAAATCTATTATGCATACTCTCCTTCAAAGCATATCCCCACTCACACCTTCATCAATAAATTTGTGAAGTCATAAGCATTGAAGTCCCATGCCTATCTTTCTTAGTGAGCCAATATCTTGTTCATGCTGCTTCACAAAACTTGTAAAAGCAAACACAGGCTCCAAGTCACGTGACTGGCAGAAAAGGAACACAGAGAAAGAGTGAAGTTCCTTACCTGTGCCAACTGACAGCACTAGTTCCAACCCCAAATTACTACCCCACCCCACAGCAGAGTACAGACTCCTCCGTAGCAAGAAGAGGCTTAAACCTCACAATGTCTAAAAGCTGGTCAGTGGGAGGGATGAGAACGAGTGAAAATGTCATATGAAATCTGGGGATACCCAAGTCTGGAGAAACGATTTCACTACAGCAAGTAACATAAACGGTAGGCCACAAATGTCCATTCCTTTAAGGAAAGTTTCAGAATTTTCACAGGTATAGCATGTAAGTGATGAGAAGACTTTAGTTGCTGTAAGTTTACAGAGCACTGAAAAAATGAAAACAGATTGCTAATTTGCCATAGCAAGCCTGTAAAATAACAACTTCTGCAAATCTGAAAGACTCACACAGCATCGGCAAAAAATTGCTTTAACAAGACATAAGGTATACCTATCTCTTCCATGTGTGCTTTTGTCCTTTCAAAGATTGTACACTGTTCCCACATGTTAAATAGGAAGGTGTTCCTTCACTTACTGAAGAAGTCCGTTAAAACACATTGTAGCATAAAAATTATATGGTAGGATAAACTGTTGCCTGGATCCTGAAGATGTCAAACTTGCATAGAGAAATCAAACCTGAATTCAGAAAAAGAGCAGCTCGAAGTCAGAATATAGAGTTAGACTACAAAGATTTGAACATGAGAGTGTTCAATTTCATGGATAACTTTCAGCACACTGTTTAACTAATCTGCTCTTAGATTCCTCAACTGTAAAATGGAGATCCCAGTAACTATCTGATAAATGTACTAAGACAGTGCTTGTCACATTATGGTACTCACTGAACAAGCTTTTGTTGTGGTGGTGTTAGATAACGAATACTAAAAATTACAGGTGATTAAAAGTGCAAGATTTTTAATGGCTGTTTCACGGTGATCCTTGAACTAGCCTACATGCTCAAAAAGTGTATATTAGTGGGGCACAGTAGTACATTCTTAGAGTCCCAAAACTACGGAAGGCTGAGGCAGGAAGACTGCAAATTCAAACCCACACTGGGTAACTTAACAACTTAACCAGACCCTATCTTAAAATTTGAAAAAAAATAAAGAAAATTCTGGAGGTATTGGTCAGTGTGAAGGTTCTGTGTCCAATCCCTCCAATGGGACAAAGGAGGCGTATATTATCATTTAAAAACAAACAAACAGAAAACATTTCCAACATGCTGAAACATTTCACTGAGGGACGTCTGCATTTCCGCAGCAGGCCATTCAGTCCGCATGTTCATCCCTCCGTCTAAATCTGCCAGGAAATACTTGTTAGGAAAGATTGGAACGCAATTTACACTTTTGCACTGGAGCTAACTAGCAGTTACAAGCAAGTTTGTGCTTCTATGGCCATCTCACTAACGGGAAATTAAACCTTAAAGAAAATAAATGGTAAAGTAATGATGTCAGGTAACCCAGGAAAAATGAAATCATTTCTACCACTGGATGGTTCAGAACTGTCCAGGCAAACGGCAGGCACTGAATATGTATTTATTTGCTAAATGAAGTAGTAGCACGCTGACCCTAAAAAAGGAGACGGCCACGTACACTCCTTAGCGAGTGCTGCCAAGATGTGGAGAGGGAGAGCTCCTGTTATAGCTGATCAGTCTCGGATTACCCATCATCGCTGACAAACTTCTCAGGACCACCCACCACCCTGGGCGCCCCGCCTGCTCCGCTCCAGGGACCGCGATCCCGGGACAGCTCGGAGCCCAGCCACACAGCCGGTCCGGAAGGCCAGGGTACGGGGTCCTGCGAGCTGTCTGCCCCCACACTTCCCGGATGCTCCCCGCGGACCAGCCTGGCCAGCAGGGCTCAGCAGCTCTCACCCGCGCTGCGTGGCCAGCCGGCTCCTCCACCGGCTGACTCCCCCCGCCACCCGCGGTCCCACGCCCAGGGCCCAAGCGTGGTCTACAACGCAGGACCAATAGGAAGCGCAGGCTGAGAGCTGCGGCCAATCAAAGCGCGCCCGCGTGAGAACGCCGCGGGCCCTCCTCCCTCGCGCCTGGTCCGGACTTTGCCTGTGGGCGGGTGGGAGACTGCGCTGCGCAGGGCAGGTGCGTTCCCGCGGTCCCGGCAGCTCCTCAGGATGTGTGCTGCGCTCCTAGGGTTTTCTGATTGCTCCCCAGATCGGACGTTTGGGTGTGGACCGGATTTAAATAAGTTAAAACGTGAAGCACTTTGTAAATGGCCAAAAGTTAGTATTTTGTTAGGCAATGAGCACTTTTCTCAGGTTTAGAACACAGGGGTCAAAGGCATTCATTTTCCACTGTGAATAATTTAATGCATTGTGGAGAACACAGACCGTTATTTTTATAAATATGAATAATTTTGGTCCAGTAAGGCACGTTCTCAAATGAAGCTCTCGCCGGGCGTGGTGGCACACGCCTGTAATCCCAGCGCTCGGGAGGCTGAGGCAGGAGGACCCTTGTGAGTTCAAGGCCAGCCTAAACTACAAAGTGAGTTCAAGGCTAGTCTAAGCTGCATAGCGAGACCTGCCTCAAAAAAAAAAAAAAAATCAAATGAGGCTGTCTTCTAGTACGGTGGTTAAACCATTTTACTTGTATTTCTTTTAAAACTTAGGTTCAATTAAGGGAAAATGAGAATGACATGGTTTTTGTAACATTGCACAGGATATTTTTTAAAAAAAATCTGCTCTTGCCTTATATAGAATTGTGGATTATTTATGTACTTTGATAAGAAGAGATCTTACAAAAAGAAAAGCACTTTCACTGAATCCAGCATCTTTTATAGTTGGATTTTTTTTCAGGCCAGGTGTAGTGTTGCATGCCTGTAATCATACCACTTGAGAAGCTGAGGCAGGAAGATCAGTATGAGTTTGAAGTCACCTTGGACTACATACACAGCAAGGCCATCTTCTCCCCTCAGAATCCCCCCAAAGAATAGTAAAGTTTAGATTTTTTCATAGCTTACATTTGCTATAAAAAAAGTTTCTGTGCAGAAAATGCAATACTTGTTGTTTTGCTGCATACCTAGGTGGAATAGAGTGAATAAAAAATGAAGGAAAAAATAGGTGAATAGATGCAGTAAAATAAAATAACTCTTCAAAGTGTCAGGCATTAGTATTTGCTGTCCCCTCTGCCTGTAAAGTGCTCCTTTCTGTCCGCAGCTGAGCAAGCCCTTCATCCCCTTTATTTCTTTGCTCATCACTTGCCAGAGGATGCCGGCCTTGGCGGCCTTATTTGCCATCCAGCACCCATGATGCCCCTTTGTTTTCACTTCACAGCATGCCCTGTAATGTACCAGCTCTTATGAGTGTTACCATTATGTTTGCTTCTTCCGCTTCTCCAGTGCCAGTGCCACACGATCAGTTTTTGCCTCTCTTCTTTATTGAACTGTCCTAAGTGCTTAAACAAGTGTTGAGTGCTGCTGTTTTCTGAATGAATTACTATAATTTGAATCTGAAATGTCCCCCAAAGGCCCAGGTGTTAAAGGCTTGGGAATCAGCTAGTGCTTCTGGGAGATGGTGGACCTTTAAGGGGTGGGGCTTGATAGAAAGAAGTTGTCCTTGGGGGCGTGGCTGTGGAGAGGATATTTAAACCCAGCTCCCTGCCTGCCTGTCTTTCTTTTTCCAGCTTTCATGACGTGAGCACCTTGCTTTACCACGTGTAACATACCCAGAAAGCTGCCCCACCTGAAGTCCAAAAGCAGCAGGTTATTCCTTCATGTGTGGAAACCGCTGAAAGTGAGAGGCAAAATGCATCTTTCCTCTTTATAAGTTGATTATCTTCTGTATCTTGTCAGAGTGACAGAAAGTTGACTAACACAGGATGAATTAATGACTGTTCTATGAACTCCTTGAGGATCAGAGTGACATGTTACTCATTTGTATACCTAGCACCTTACTTAAAACTTGAAATGTTGTCCAGACGCAGTAATTTTAGGATAAGTGAGAAACAAATTATGCTGAGAATCTGCAGAAATGTAGAAACTGTTACTGAACAGTGAAAGGAGAAAAGACCTCTATTATTAATAACCCAGAAGAAAATGGCAGATTAACTCATTTTAAATGAATCAGAGATGAAAAAATTAACAAATAGTATAGCACCATTCTTTTTTTTTTTTTTTGGTGGTATTCTTTGCAGGCCATATTTTCAGGTTCTTCTTACCAGTTATGTATTAAGAATGGTGGAATTATCCAGGGGTAGTAGTAAAGAAAGTAGGAACACCAAGTTAGGTGGTTCGTAATTAATAGAAGTTTCAGAATCAAATCCTGTCTGTGACGACATCACTCTTATAAACAAACGAACGTGCTTAGGGATGTACTTGTACTGCTCCAATGCTTGTATGTACATGTTAATCAGGTAATAGCTCTTGTAAATGATTCTTTAAGCCAGGCTTACTGAACAGAAGTAAACATTTAATTGATAGGTTTAAAAGACATGTAAAATTTGTGTTCAAACAGATGGAAATTCAGGAAACAAAATGAGATTTCCACATAAAAACATGAAACTGAGCTCCTGAGTTCATAAAGAATTACATGCTTGTAGACAGGGCGAAAATCTGTGGGAACTTAAAAGATGACTCACAAGTCTTTAGTAACTCAACAAAGACATTCTATTTGTCTACATTAAACAAGCATAAATTTGTTTTCCACTTGTAGAAGCACTATTATTAACCTGTCCATAGTGGTCATAATGAGCTTCTGCTTCTTTCTCCTTTGAGAGTCTTGATCTCATTTTGAGATCTTGTGTGAAATCCACTTACTGCCTAAGTATTCTTATTTCAACAAAATAATGTTATGAGCTATTATGATATTTAGTAATGGAGATTCTTAAACCTACTTACTATTCCCACGTCTGAAGTGTTTTGAAGACGTAAGCTAAGTGTTAAATAGATTCCTTTATGGTTTAAAAATAACAATAACTAGCTTTCTAATGGTTAAATTTGACTTACTCAGAAGAAAAAATCCTCCCTGCACTTACAGCAAAAGCATTCCTGCTAGTGTGGAGAGAGGTGTTGCATGGGGCTGTGTGCTTCCAGAGGAGAGCTCATTTGAAGAGCTGACCACAGCCAGGATGGGTGGCTGCAGTGAGAGTGGGACCTGGACAGCCCAGGCAGACCCCGCAAGGACAAGTGCCCAGTGTTGTGGATCCTTCGTACTGGGCATTCCTAGCCCAGGAACATCTCTTGATACCTAGATTCATAAGTAGAGGTGGACATTACAGAACAAACCAGAGAGAGACAAGTAGAGATTAGGACTTAAATATATTTGTGTAGGAAATCCTCAGACTTTAATGCAGACATGAAGAAGGACCACAGCATGAAAATAAAGACCAAGAACAGACTGGATGTCCACTGCATCCCCAGGAAACAGGCATAGAAGGGGGCAGTGTGAAGTGTGAGTGCTTCCCCCTGCAAAGTCTGTGAGTGTAGGGTCAGGGGAGGTTTCTGATTCCCAGTTTAAACTGGAAAGGAGAGAGAGCCATGAATTTAAATTATATCTGGGAAGCACTGTGGTATCTGATGCTACTCACTGAATCATCCCTTCCGACTTTTAGGCCTGATTTGGCTTCACTGTAGGGTAATTGCGTGACAAATTCTCTATGTGGGTGGGACAGATGCATTTTAGAAAGTGTGTGTCATAGTGTCAGAAGTTATTTTAGAATAAAAACCTCCCTCCACCATTCACAATGTGCCAGGCGTACAAGATGCAGAATGCACATGTCATCTGCACTTCACTCCACATTTATCCAGGGTCAATAGCATCACCCTCATTGTATGGATAAGAAACTGAGGTTCAAACAGATCTAAATACCCGAGGGAGCCCACTGTGAGCAAAGATTCAAATACAGCTGATCCAGAGCCTGCCGACATTCTCTCCCCACCACTTGCTCCAGGCTACCCCTTGTTTAGTTAAGACAATTAAGAAACATCAGCACCACAACATTCTTCAGTCTGTCCTGCATCCATGTTTTAAAAATTCACCAACTCACCATGATAAGATGACTCACGATACACTTTTCCAGGGTGAGAAATATGGGAAAAGTTGAAAGGTTCACTGAAACATGCATGATTGCTAAAGGTTTGCCCAGATGATTAATGATCCAGGAAAACTAAGGCCAAAATAGAGGACATGACACATTTAATACATGTCATAGTGTGTACAAATATTTGGCAGAAGACACCAAGGGATCAAGTATGTTGGTGTTCTAAAGTAGTGTATAGTCTTTATTATTGTTAATTCACCAAGTCCTAAGTGCCTTGAAATTAAAGAATCGTAAAGTCCCATCACGAAATGTGTATTGGTCACTTTGTTGTCATTATGACATAATAACTGATGTTTTACTTACTGTCTCATCAAAGGAGCAAAATATTCAACAGCCATATGTTAAAGGAGGAGAGGTTTATTTCAACTCATACTTTGTGGAGGTTTCAGTCCAGAGTCGGCTGGTTCCAAAGCAGGAGAGCATGGCAGAGGAGAAACAGTTTATGGTGTGACAGGTGGAATGCAGCAGTCCTCAGGGAAGGAGGAGGGATATATACATCCCACTATATATATATGGTGACCCACCTCTCCAACCAGGCTTCACCTCCTAGCATCACACCCAAATATGACCCATCAGTGGACTAATCCAGTGTTAAACACCCATGGCCAGTCACCTCCTGAGAGCTCCATGAATGAGCACATGAGGCTCGGAGAGGATATCTAGGTATAAGCCATAGATGAACTTAAAGAAAGGCTTACTTTGGCTTATGATTTCAGAGGTTTCAGTTCATGGTTTCATCACGGTGAGCCTGAGTGAGGCAGAACACCATGGTAAAAGTGTGTGGTAGAACACAGTATCTCACCTCATGCCAGCCAGGAAGACAGAAAAAGGGCTGAGGACAAATACGCCTTTCAAAGACTCATCTTCAGTGACCTACTCCATTCAACTAGACCCATCTCCATTGGCTCCTCTGGGGACCAAACCCCTGAAAACATGATCCTTTGGGGGCCACTTCATATTTCACAAGTGAGAGCTACTTACTTAAAGTCACTTTGAAGACTGAGTTAAACTTTGCATTTCAAATTAGAATGACTCGTGATCGCTTCAGCAGCACATATATTCAAATTAGAATATCTTAATGAGCCCTTCTTGTTTAATAGCTATCTCCTTTTCCCCAGAGTAATATAATGAAGGAGAGGAGACAAACTTATGTCCACTCAATCAGAGGGAAATCTGTAGCATTAAGTCTAAAACTGACCACAGTTCCACATACTTATTATTATGTGTCATTCTTAAGATCTTCAAAGAATTGCACAGAAATGTGCTTTTATCAATACATCAACTCAGGGAAACGGTTAAGCATTTACTTCTGAAGATTAATTCTGGTGGTAAGTTTGAGTTTACATTTTTAAATCTCTAGGCACAATTATAACATTATGTTTTCAGAATTCTGGTTGGGTTATAAGTTACTTTGTCATCCTGTTTATATCATGTTCAGCTCTGGATGCCCCCACAAACTTGCCTCACATTAACTTGTTTCCTTAGTGAATGTACTATCACATTTTACTTTTGAACATGGTACTTTCAGGAATCATCTCTAGGTGCTCCTGCCTTCCCTGTATCCTGTCCTTGGTCAACCGCTTTGTTTCTCAAAGCCAGTTTGTTCCTGCAAGAGCTGGGACTCAAAGCCTAAGCAATGAAGGGGATTGGTCATTAGTTGAATGCTGAAGGAGGCATTTGACAAGGAACCAGTAATGTTGTAGACCAGCGCCGTATTATATCAGGTAAGTTTAAGTATTTAAAAAACATCAAACCTTTGAACTGAATTGACACATGTAAAGCATGTCCAGAATCTTTCAATTCTAATTAATGTGTTCCAATTTATCTTTTAACCTGTCATTTCAAATGTTTTCTATACACTTAAGTGCTGTTTATAGCCCTCCAGTTTAACATACTTAAAAATCATTTCTAATGAAAAATAAAATCATCAAATATAAGCTATACTTAAAAACATAACTTTATAAACTACTCATAAAAACACGCTGCAAAGAAGTTTACATACAATAGTGCTAGGCGCTCCACTCATTTTACAGTGCATCTTCTTACTGTTAAATGTTTCTATAAATTTGGGATTTTTTTGTGAGTAATCTCAGAGGCTTCATTTTACATCAGCATTTTGGAAACAAAGTGTAAAATAAAACTCAAATTAGAATTGAATTTTATATGAATTGTTATAGTAAGCTATAATTTCTTTTTCTATATAAATTTTTATGTTATTTATCCACTGTGATAAATGCCACATCTTCATACATATATCCAGGCACACACACATGCAAACATTATGCAGGTTGACATGTTCATGCCTATTTCCACATCCTTGCTTAATCTGCAGCCCTACTCATGTGTAGCTATAAAATTATGTACAAACTCCTCTTTAGACCTTTAATATCATTAATTAAAAGCTGGAAAATTTTGTCTGCTTTATGATTTCTTTGATTCTGAAGGGATGCAGTTTAGATTTATGGTAGGATATCTTTTAGTAAGAAGTATATATTAAATATTTAAATAAAGGAGATAAACACTTTTTTTATTACCCTGTCCTTCTTGTCAAAATAAACTTCCCTCTTCTTCCAAAATATCTGAAGATGCAGACCTGTATTTTCTATCTTAGGTCAATGGGTTAGTGATGGGTTTAAGTATTATTCCTCTTTCTTGCTGTCTTTGCAAAAGGAAGTGGAAGATGCTGGCTTAGTTTCAAGACACTGCTTCCTAAGACTTGGAGCTTCCTGACCACGCAACTGCCACACAGTTTGAGGACAGGCTTTGTCCCGGAAGGCCATACAGCAGGCAACTGATGTGCTTCCAAGTGTCATTTGGCTGCTTGACTAAAAGCCTGCATCTACTTTAATACACTTTTGTTCTTACTTACTTATTAGAATAATCTTCATTTGAGCATTTTGCTCTGAAAACACACTTAACTGAAACATCCACCATAACTGGTGGAGAACTGCAAGCTCAGGGTGGTTGGGGGTCTCAGAGGAGGCTTTGCTATGGAAGGAGTGTGATGTGGACAGCACCGCCTGAGAGGTCTGACTGTGGAACCCTCCAAGCAGTGGACAGACTGAGGTATAGATGGTTCACCAGTCAGAGTGGGCATTGATCGCAGTTACATCTCTAGCCACAGCACGTTCTTCAATGGGTGTTCCTGCGAAACAGGCTCTTGAGTTACTGTACCTTACTTTGCTCTCTGATGTTTTGGACATTGTTCTGCTTCATCATTTAGCTGTGAAACTGTCTTCAGTTCTTTCCTATAAATACCTTCTCACGGCAGCACAGCCAATTTAGATTGCCAGTCTAGGGTGTCAAACTACAGTGGAGAAATTCAGGTTCTCTTCTTGAGTATTGCTTGGGGACTTAACGTCCTCTTTGATTGTTTTGTCTGTTTGTTTTGTACTTTGGATGCCAGGATTTGGGTTCATGTTTCTGCAGGTCCTGATGGTGATGCCCAGTAATGAATCCCACGCAGTATTCTGGTCTTTAGGTGAATAAATGAATACATGTTACTGGCTTAGCATTGCAGGCTCTTCCTGCAGTCTGGGGGGTTTTGATTGTTCTGTTAACTGTAAAATGAAGTCATTTCAGCCACCAAAGATAAGCCTGGTTCACCTTCCCCAACAAGCACCTAGTTATCCCTGAACATGTGCCCTAAACAGCAGAGTTCTTGTGTACACACTTTCACTCATTTGAACACCAAAGTCAAAACAGGCACTGTGATTATTCTAGTGGCACTGTGAAGTTCAGACACTGCTTAGTAAAGGGTTTCCTAAAATAGAGTAACAAGAAAGAATCACATCTAGTTATTAAAGTTTTAAAAAGTAACCTAAGGGTAAGGTTGTGTTTGTAACAGCCTAGGGAGGTTAAATACATTGAACCCTCCAATAGGAGGATATGCAAATAGTATTTAAGTTAGTTCTGGCCAAGCACTCAATAAGGTTAAATTACGATCCTGGTGGACATAAACCATCTTAGAGCCGGAGCACAGATAAATTTGCTCAGAAACTATGGTAACATCAGGTCGAGCAAGGCCAGATTATAATTATTTTATACACAGACAAATACAAGGTCACCACGCCCCAGAAGAACACCAAACACAACCCCTCTTGCTAAATGAGTGACTACTAATTCTTTATCTCTTTATCAAAATCACTGCAGTTTTCTAACCACATCTAGTGCAGAGGAAACCTCTTAGATGCATTCTTGAATTACCCAACCAGAGCCCAAGTCCTGTACAAGGTTCATTTTAACACTTTTAAATTGACATTTATTCCATCATGCTCCCATCAATTTTTGAAAGGAAACCAGGCATTAGAATGGCAAGTTATAAATAGTAGCTCCTTAGTGCCACCAACATGGAAATTTATTTCTGTCAAACTTATAAAAACACCAGAAAATCAATCATTATTAATCAACTTAAACATGGTGAAAATAAATTTTAAAAGGTTTGAGGGTTTTATTTGGCATACCAGCAATCGAACTCAGGACCTTGCACTTGCCAGGCAGATGCTGTGCTGCTGAACTATATCCCCAGCCCAGTCGGAGGCTTTCTGATTGCATCCTCTTCTCCAGGAAAGCTCAGCCTTCCCTTCTGGGCCTCTCAACCTCCCTGGAGTCTTCCAAATACAAAAGCCTGTGGTCTCTGGCCACAGCGCCAAGTTAAACTCTCAGCAGTCTGGGCTCTTTGTTTTCCTTTCAAAATGCCATTTATCTATTCACACTTTGCCTCACCTTGAAAATCAGCATTTACCTTTGGCTCGGTCTTTTTTATGTTTCATCTTTTTCTCCCTCCTTCGCCCCCTCCTATTCTCTCATTCATATCACAATACAAAATCTGGCAGAATATTTTTTAAGAATTCCACTAGTTTTATTCTTCAAATAGGTTTACTGAATGTTTAACTTATAGTAATAATGTTATTATATGACAGGACAAGTGTACCCTTTGTATCATCCAGGTGAAAGACATTGCAATGTTATATGCTTTCCAGATGAAACTTACATAAGTCTCTCATGGGAGAAGCCTTTGAAGTCTTTCTTTGTAGACTTCATGGACTCACTGCTCCAACAGGGAAGGTAATAAGCCGAAATCATGTTCTTACCTGCTGCCTCTTCAGTGTGGCTCTTGGGTTTATCAGTTAGGAATAATAGTATGCATTTAGGCTGTGAGCTCCCAAGTGACCTCAGATATGCTGAGGATTTTCTATAGTCCACCTGCTGTCAAATTAAAGTCAGAAACAACTTCCCCTTCATACTTTTTCACTCTTGGTCAGCTCATCATGGTATAGTAGAGACTCCTCAAGTGTCATGAGTTCCAGTCTGTGACGAGATGGAAAATAAAGGTGGGGACTTTCAGAACCTGTTTGCACATTCAGCCATCCACTGTGGCTTATTTTCTTTCCAACCCAACCTCTGCTGCGGTGATCACATCAGGTGTTGGTGCCCAGGAGGCTGATTCCGGTAATACAGGCCATCTTCCTTTGCAGTTTCGGCAGAAGTGGTGCAGGGCAGAGACGTGCTCATTTACCTCCTCTACCTGGCCACAGATGAGAGCTCTGTCCTCTCTGAGCGGTTCTCTCCATCTTCTCCATCTCTTAATTTTGTGTTTTAAAATCTAGATATTCAGCCAAAGCTTCAGGTCTGACTTTTGTCACAATCAGCAAAACGCATGGTTCTCCCTTCTCTCCTTCCTACCTCTGTGCTTTTTGCTGAAGTCTTCAAGAAAACCAAAGTTTATAAAAACTGCATCATTTTATTTTAAATATTTATGGAATGGATAAACTCCTACTTTGGGAAATAGAAGTTTTAAATTTTAAGTTTTTGTTGTCGCAGTGCTGAAGATTGAACCCAGGGACCCACGCATGGTAGACAAGAGTTCTGCCACTGAGCTTTGTCCCAGCCCCGCTTTCTTTGTGAGTCCATTGTACCCAGCCAAAGACAAAACAAATTAATGTAGATTTTGCTGTGTGAGAAGAAAGGTGATAATAATGCAGTTTTATTTTACTTTGATATATGAAATTCTGAATTTTGAAAATAATCAAATGAAGTTCCTCAGTTAAATCACAGCACATTGTAAATGCTAGGGAAACTCTTCGCTGCTAATATCTACCCTGCAATAGAGTTCAGCCTAAAATGTAATTTCCTTAAACTCCAGACAGGGAGTTTAATTAATAAAGTATAAAAAGGGTCACACTTATGCAGTAACCTTAAATACAGATTTCTGTGTTATTGTAGTGCAGTTTATACATTCAGTAAATATTTAAGATAAAATTATGCTGTTTTGTACGTTCCGGCTCTCTTAAGTTTCAAAGTTTTGTGTTGATCAGCAGGAGGTAGGCATGAATTAATACATGGTACAGAATGTACTGAAACCATATGGAAAGAAAAGAAAACAAATAAAAGCAAGAAAATAAATAGTAACAAGCAAGGGTGGGAATACAGCTAGTTATCCATGTCTGGGAGAAATTGTACATTGAATTGGAATTGGAAACAAGGACACGGTCTTTTCATTTCATTACAGTCTCTCCTTTTTAGCAGTTTCTGGTGCTCAGATTATGGAGGCCTTAGCAGTTCTCAGATGCTGAAGAACTCTATGGAAAAAGTGGGGAAAATGTATATTGTCTGTGAAATGAAAATTAAATTAATTCTTTATATTTTGTTCTGCTCCATGATTTGCTTCACCTACCAACTTTTCCACCTGCCAGCCCTTGTTGGGCTTATTACCAAAGTGTGGAACAAAATTGGATAGATTGAAAACAATGTATTGAATTAGTGTTTCTATAACCTAAAGTACAACTAGCCATTTCTATTTTCTAAATGCATACAAATGACTGAAGCATCTTAGAATAGAAAATAATTTAGAATATTGACAGGAATTTTATAAATACTAAATTACTAGTTTTGACAGGTTTGATATTAAAAAAGGATGATCTTTAAATAGTAATCAAAACCTTCCCAGCAAAGAAAATATCTCAAAACCAGATGTCTTCTTGGGTGTATTGTATCACAAACTTAAAGAACTTATATCAATCCTTCTCAGAATGAAAAAAAATAGAAGTAAAGAAAATATTTTCTGTCTTTATTTGGGGCCAATACTACCCTGATGTCAAAGCCAGAAAACTACAGTACCAAGCATACTTCTATAGGTGAATATGTCCCTGAACACAGACACAAATATCATTAATAAAGTTATTATACTAGCAAATTCAACAGCTTACCCCAAAAATTGAATGCCACAACATAATGAGACTTTATCCAGGGGATTCAAAGTTAATTTAGCATATGCAAATCAATCAGTGTGGCACATGTCATTAATACCATGAAATATGAAAGTCACATGATCATTTCAACAGATCCAGGAATGACATTTGACAAACTTCAACATTTTTTCATGATTAAAATTCTCAAGATAATAACAAGAGTGGAAGAAAATTTGAGACATGAAAAGTCTGCATCTAACATCAGGATTAGTCATATAAATCTCTAATCATTTCCTCAAACATCCACAAGAAGGTTTCTTCTCACACTTCTACTCAACAAATATTGGAAGCAGTATCACCACAAAAAATAAAGGGCATCCTGAATTAGAAGAGAAGAAAGAAATTTATTTCCACTTGCAGATGCCATTAAAATTGTAAAGATTAAAATATTTAGAACTAACAAATGAATTCAGCTTAGTTTCAAGAGAGAAAAATCAACACACAACAATTAGTTGTATTCTTCACACCAATAAAAATCTCTCTGAAAAAGGAATGAAGAAAATAATCCCATTTATGATAGCAGCAAAAAGAATAAAATGCTCAGGGATAAATCAAAACAAAAAAGTGAAATGTTGGTAAATGAAAACTGTAGATGCTAGATGAAAGAAATTAAAGAAGATATAAATAAGTGAACAAGAATCCCATATTTGTACATTGAAAAAATTATTATTGTTAAAATATTCACGCTATCAAAAGTAGTCTATACATACAATATAATGGCGTCAAAATCCAAATGACGTTTTTCACAAAATTAAAGCTGTGCGTGATGTGAAGGGAAATAGCTTCACTAAATCCACAGGTTGTCACACTGAAAAACTATGTTCTGTGGTACAGCAGGAGCAGAGGGGCTAGGGTGAGCTGAGGCTGGGAAGCGGTCAGGACGTTGAGACTTGCCTGGGTAATTCATTACGGGACTGGCATCTGAGGGTGGGCAGGGACATGGAGCAGGGAGAGGATGAACTAGGGTTGGGACATAGGATGCCATCATTTGTATTGCACCTGTCGCAGGGACACATACCTGTAGATATTTTACCGTGCGCTCCCCTTACTCCTATTCTTTCTGCCCAGCCTCACAGCCAGCCCCGGCCCTGGGAGCAGAGCCTATTACTATCAGGCCCATCCTTGGTCTTCTAAGATGCAGACAGAGACAGGCAGAGAGGCCAAGGGAAAAGAGAGAACTCAGCTGAGAATCTGAGTCAGTCCACACAGTCAAGACCCAGAAGAAGTATATCAGGGTGGGATGTAGGAAATGGGATTACATTTACTAGGCAGAGTGCAGGGGGCGTTCTGTGAGAAAAGTAAACCGTTAGATTGACAAGAAAAGCAATGACAGAAGCATTTCTTAGGACAACATCTGAGATCCCTTGTGCCCTGTGTTTTTTTTAAGTGGAGAAATGTGTTAAACACTTTGGATTTGGAGAATGTACTACTTTGGTCATTTGCAGAAAGATTTATGGCCTATGAACATAGATGGCTTCTACAGTTTACAGCTGCAGGTCAATGTCGTCTTACTGAAAAGGAAGAAGGAAGGAGTGAGAGAGAAGAGGTCATAGATGGCTGAGTTTCTCAGCACTGCGAGTGGTGGGAGCCTTGTGACCTCTCGTGGTTTGTATCTAGGTGTCCCCCAAAGAGCCTCATGTGCTGATATGCTGATAGTGAAGGACTGGGGTGCAGAACTGGGCCATGGGGGCTTACAGCTGATTGTTGATAGAAGATGGAAGCTGGCCAGGGGAGACAGGTCACGGGGTGCAGACCTCCCTCTCCAGCTCCTCTCTTCTCTCTCTGCTTCCTTACCCTATGATGTGAGCAGCTTCTTCCACCACGCCTTTGCTTGCATTTCTGGATTTGAGCCCATTGATCATGGGCTAAAATTTCTGAACTGTGAGCCCAAAGAAACCTTTCCTTCCTTAAGTTGCTGGTGTCTGGGACTGGAAAGTGACTAGACATAACCTCAGGGTAAGGAAGAAGTTGATGCAATGTGGTTGGTGGTCAGATTTTCTCTGTGTCTTTCCTATGGTTTTTCCATGAGCACCATGAGAGAAATAAAATCAGTGACCATTCCCCCACCTTCCTCTTCTCCCTTCCACACATATTTTAAACGCAATTGACTAGGCAACCTGTTACTACTCATTATGAAATCAGGAAATCAGTATGACTGAAAATGAAGTGGGAGAACAAAACAAATAAGTGTACCCTAGACACTTGGCTGCAAGAGGGGCATCACTCATATTTTAACAGCTGATTCAAAAAATAATGTTCTATTTCTGACATTGTGTACTTGTGAAATTTCTTCCACTACCTGTTTTTCAGGTCATTTATCTCCATTTCAAGTGGCAGGGACACTGAGAAGCAAGGGACTGTCTGAAACATTCTCTTTGGCTCAGGTGCATAAAACTTGAGAGGAAGTCATGTCACTGTGAACCCAAATAGACCCTTTTGGACAGTGAAAAATTAAGAAATAGATTAACATCACTATGAGCAGTTATTTTCCTCATCATCCGTAAGCAATTTGCACCACCGCAATGTCAGGAGCAAGCACTACATTATGAAAATTCTTTCATGATAAAGGTTGGGTAGTATTTGAATGATTTCTTTTTACTGGAATTTATAAATCTAAGCACAATTTAGAACTTGCTTTAAATGGTTTAATATATGTCAGAAGCCATACATTAAAATAAAAGTGGAAATGGAGAGTGAATTTCATAAAGTTCATCTTTAGTTTAAAAATGTAGGCACTGCCTGAGCAGGCAGAGTGAGTTGGTCTCTGGTCCTGGCCGGCATCATGGCAGCCAAGAGGAAAGGGAAGAAAGGTAAACCCAAAGGTACCCTGATCATGGATGGGCTTGCTCCGGAGGACATGAGCAAGGAGCAGCACCACATGGATGATGCTTGTGGGAAGAGCTTGGAAAGGCTCAGAGATGTCGCCTGAAAGAGAATGCTAGACTACCTTCAGCTATTCTGTATGGGAGATTCTGGTCAGAGCTCAGAAGACCAGAGGCTGATAGAAATCCTTCTGGTGAAGACCAGGCTTGGGAGGTTTCTCCTGGGATGAAAGACTGCATGAGGTGTTGTTATGGACTCTAGGCCTCCTGTTGGACTCATGGGAGGCATGGTTATGAGTTCTAGATCTTCAGCTAGACTCAGGCAGGACATTATTATGGGATCCAGGCCCTCAGCTGGACAAGATTTTTCAGTCTTTAGTGTGTGGACAGATTTCCTGCATACTCTTGTATATGACTCTTTGGTGACTGTTATGAATAATCTTATAAAATATGTGTTCTATATTATATTATCCCCCTTGCAATAAGCCCCAAACCAACACAAAACTGGTACCAAGAAAGTGGGGTTATTGTTGTGATGTTGCCTGGCCATGTGCTTAAGAGCCTTTGGAATTAATTTGGAAATGTTTTGAGAGACTGGCCAAAGAGTCAGCCCCTGTATGCTGCAAACTGTATTGGAGACTGGTTGGAGCCTGAAAAATCAAAGCACTCATGGAAATGCTGCCCATTAAAATGAAGCTCAGGAGGCTTCAACTGAGAGAAGGACTGCGCTGGCTGCTGGATCCCAGGTAGTACATTGTGCTTTGGCAGAAGTTGGTCTGCATTTTGCATGTGTTTAGAGGTATTGCCTGGGAGAGAAACAAAAATTTCAGTGTAGTCTACTGTTGGGATGGTGGAATAGTTACTGTTGAGAGCTTTAGGCCAGATCTATGTTTGAAATTAAGAGCAAAGAGCCAACAGAATGATATGAAGCATTTGTCCAGAGGGGAGGCTCTAATGGAGTTCTGGGTTGCAAGGATGAAATAGAGGACAACGTGACCGTTAAGAACAGGACAATGAAAAAAATGAATTAAAGTCTTTCACCTGAAGATAAGAGTGTATTTGAATTGCAGGAGATCCCTACTTTTTAGTCTTGGCATGCATTGTAAAAATTAATGGGAAGTTAGGACAGTGACTGTAATAGTTCTTTTAATTTTTTTTTTTTTTTTTTTTTTGGTCTTTTTTGAGACAGGGTCTCACCATGTAGTTCAGGCTGGACTTGAACTCATTTTGTAGCTCAAGCTTGCCTCAAACTCACAGCGATCCTTCTGCCTCAGCCTTCCAAGTGCTGGGATTAGAGGCATGAGCCCAGCTTAATATGTTTTATGTTGTTTTTAGATATATGTTTGTAATCAGGTTAATTATTCAAAACATTGTGTTTTAACATTGAATTTTGGTCACCCTTTAAAGGTTTTGCTTTTGGTATGCAAATGAGTGCAAAAAAAACAAAATGTACTCACTATTGCTGAGGCTGGCTCTCGTACTTTTTGGGGGAGCTTTGGTTTTTATTTTGAGAATCGCTTCCTGGCTCCAGTGTAGATCCCTTAGCCTGCTAGCACAGATCCTTTATCCCACTGGCACAGGCTCTAGCCTCCACCACTGACCTTTGGGCCTTCCCAGCACAGATCTGTGAAACAGGCCTGCATGAGATATTGTTATGGGCTCTAGGCCTCTGGTCAGACTGTGGGAGGCATTGTTATGAGCTCTAGGTCATCAGCTGGATTCATGCAAGACATTATCGTGAAATCCAGCTGGTCAGGATTCTTTGGTCTTTATTGTGTGAATATATTTCCTGCATTCTTGTATATGATTCTTTGAGTGACTATTATAAATAATCCTATAAAAAAGAATTTAATGTATGTTGAATTAAACAATTCCAATGAGCAATACCAATGATATCAAATCAAAATTATCTGTTTCAACTTTCCTGGCTACATAATATCTTATTGGCAAATTTAAAATAAAATCTAGCTTTCTTCCATTTCCTCTGACATGCCTCATTAAACTGAATTCAAAGAGGAAATTAGCTTTTTATTATTTTTGTCAGATATAGGAGAAAAATTTACTAATAAAAATTTAGTATATGCCTACTGCTTAAACTGTATTAAACATACATGTTGTTTGATTACATCAGAAAAATTCACTCTTGAACTTTCACATGTTTTGTATTTAAATATTCTCTCCATTTGATCTAGTGGCCGATATGCCTACTTGCCAACCCCCCAAATAATAGAAGGCGTGCTCTGCACAGCTGTTAGCATCTCAGCTTCTCTTAATGGGATGCACTCCACTTCCATCACATTTGGTCCGCTTTCTTCTCTCAGCCTTTCTTTGTGTCCTCAGATTTCCAGCTGCCTCTCTCCCATTTCACATGATTAGCACTGATTGAAAGTTTCTCAGGTGGACAAAACAACACAAAACAATTTCTTTCCCTTTCATGTTATCTATTGTACATTTTGAATTTTATTTACTCTTTCATGCTCTTGCACGAGGGAGACAATATGATGTTGACACGTGTGGATCCTATTACCATTGGTGAATTCCTATCATCCTGTCTAGTGAAACTCTGAATTGTCTCTGATGTTTTTTAAAATTATTATTTTCTTATTCTCTTTAATGGTTTGATCAACCTTCCAGTCTTACATCTGGTAATCTGCGCAACTTCATTGAAGATAGCAATATTTAATACAACAACCACTGTTAATCCCTATCATTTGGATTGAAACCCTATATCATTTTTAATGGACTTGCTTTGTTTTGTTTGTGTTTTGCTATTGTTCTTTTTTTTAAATTTTTACTATTCTCTTTAAAATAAAAAACAAACAAATAAACCAGAAATTCTTGGTTTCACTTTTTCTATAAATTGTGATGCAAATTTTGGCAAAACTAATTTAGATTTGATGATATTTGCACACTTGTCCTTTTTCCAACCCTTCTAACTGACCCAAACAGGCCAGTGCCTCATTGCTTCTGTTCCAGAGGAGAAGGCCACATTGCGGAGAGACTGTAGCACCACTCACTCAAACGCTGCACATCTCAAATGCCCAAGTTTTATAGCTATTGTAAACCACAGTCTTCACATCTGCAGAAAAATGCTGGAGAGGGTGCCCCTCTGAAACATTCGCAAAGCAGGCCTGTGCAGGTATGTGTTGCTGAAGTAGGTAATTGAGGAGCAGAGTTAAGATTCCATGGTTACCCAAGATAATTCACTTGAGATTGAGAAGACCCACTTATCCTCTCATTTGAAGATGAATTTGCAAATGTTATTCTAGAAGAACTTTTAATAGATCTGCTGGAAGTAAAGACTTCTAATTAAACTATTCTTCATCTCATTACATTGTACTTGCTGTGGTTAAACACACTTCACAATTATTGCTAATAGCTGTCAATTATTTCTCCCCATAGAAGTTCTGGGCATGTCTTCAGAGGGGTTTTCTCCAATGGTATTTTTATAACTGAAAAAGTCAGTGTGATAAGATCCTAGTGTGAGATTGAATATAACTATGCTTCTTGTATCTATTAAAAGATGAGATCAAGGTTTTAAAAATACATTCTAGGGGAAAAAGTGTTACTAATGAATGGATATTGGTGGCAGGCTGATTTTCCGTGTAGTGTGGATGCATTCACTCATACATTAAAATAAAATTATACTTGAAAGGAATAAACTATAGTTATGATGCTGTGAGACCTTCAGTCTTACCTCTTTCATCTTCACATAAACTCAAGTTGAATATGACCTTTTTGGGCAAAGTGCAAATGCTGAGGCTAGAACTGCAAGTATAATAACTTATACACTTTCTTCAGAAATGATGATACCAACTTCTCAGGTTAAGAATATCAGGAGAGGGGAAACCCACTCGGACTCCCCTTCTATCCCTCTCTTGGACAGAAGCTTTCTTTCCCTCAATAAATATATTCTGCTCTTAACCTCCATTGTTCCTAATATTCATTCTTTAATTTTAGAGAACACAAACTCATCCCAGATATTGTTCAGTTTGGGAGTTTCTTTCTCCTGTATCATTTTGAAGGTCCCCACTGTAAAAGCCCCACCACAGACATCAAAGGTTCTAGCTTAATTCCCAGTTCCCACCCCTGCCATGGGGTTAGATCTTCATGTCTTCCATTTCTGGAATGTATGGTTGTAAACTGGTTGTAAACTCCCTGCCCTTCCTGGACTCCCAAAATGTATTGTTCTCCCCCTAAATGCTCTACCCCTCCCAGATTCTCGGAATGTACTGTTCCTGCTGTAAAAAATCCCCCCATTGTTACAGATGTGACATATGTTTGTCAAACAGGATGCAGTTTTAGGGTTTAAAAGCTACTGTCGTCCATGAATCAGAACTGGTCTGATCCTTCCCTACATGGAGGCTCTCAGTCAGTCCCTGGCCAAGAATAAAGGCTCGTCCTAAATTCCAGCTGGCGGTCCGTGTGTCTTGGTGTTTGTTGGTTGGTACCATTTGGTTCGTTTCTGGTTGTGAGTCCAGAACACCCACCAAGATCCTGAGATGGAGACATGGGAAATTCACAGTTGAAGCCTCTTACTCTTCTAAAATGCATCATTAAGCATTGGAAGATGTTTGATCCTTACACGTTGAAAAAGAGCAATTTAATATTTTTCTGCATGTGTGCATAGCCTACCTATCACCTAGAGCCAAATTGGAATGCAGAGATTCCCAGTTTCTCTCTGCTTTGGAAGATCCTTATGACCAGGCTTCTCATTTAATGTGGACAGTGCTTCTCCAAGGGTTCAGGGATAGTCCACATCTTTTTGGATTTAAAGCTATATGCCTACCCAAGGTGAAAATGCCTGGCATCCATCAAGGTCCTTTAGATTGACGCTCTAGAGAGTATTTGTGACTGCCAATCAACAACTACAACCCCTTTCAGCCTGAAGAAGCCAGAGCGGTCACTGCCTGTTACTCCCTCACAGCAGTTTGGGTTACTTCTTCAGAGGGGGGAATGTTATAGGCAGCTGAGTTAGATAGAAATATTGTAGGCAGTCAGACAGGGCCAGGCGCTCAAAGGAGCCAATGTGGAAGACAAGATACCTTGCAAATGGAGACATATTTGCTGTGGGCCAGACCTCAAGACAAAAAAAATGCACCCACATTCCTCCCTAGGGATGGACACCAGGCACTGATATTCTAAATAGGCTCAGTAGGAGTGGCAAAAATAATAGATTACCTAAGACAAACAAGTGGCCAAGATTCAGAAGCCAGTGACCTTGAGGAGTTATGGACCACACTCAACCCTGAAAAGACAGACCTCCAAGTGGATCTGGACACTTTCTATGCTGCCGTGAAGAGCTGGATGGGTTCCTGTACACACAAATGGGAAGGAGTGAAGAGCAGATTCTGTGGAATTGCTGAAGATTCTGTTTTTGAGAACCAGGACAGCATAAACTCAGTAAAGATGACCACAGACATAGCAGATGCTACAACAGGGAGTTTTGAGGCTTTGAGGGGAGACATGTCTCAGGGAGTCCTAGATGTGTCTGATGTCATTACCTACATGGCACACCTACATTTTACCAAACAGAAACCGGAAGGGGAAAATCACAAGTTTAAACTGGCATTAGAATCCTTGGAAGAAGCTAACAGTAAGTTAACAGAGGACTGCGCGGAATTGTGCCTGCAGATGAAAAGTGCCCACCAAGCTATTATGAGAACAAACCTGTTGAAAGAAGAACCAGTGGAACTCAAAATTACTATGAACACTTTAGATGAGCAGAAGAGCATGACCAAAGCTCAGAACAAATGACAGGAGACAGAAAACCAGGTGCTGATTCTTAAAATTCGGGTTCTACAGGAAGAGAATCTTAAGAATACTATGCCTACAGATTGGAGAAGAAGACTGAGGAATTATCTGAAACTGAGACACAGCATCAAATGAAGTTATACACATATGAGAATGCTTTGCTTAATAAAGAGAAGGATTTAAGAATAGAAGAACTGAAGTCAACCGTCAGAGAATACAGAAGCATTAGAGAATTTACCAGGAGAGAAAAATGAACCGGCTCACAAGGTGCAGCAGTTGCGGCAGGAGCTCTTCATAAATGGGATGCAGTCGAATGCCAGTAGAGAACACAGCACTGCCATCTCAGAAGGAGAAAACTCTTTACATGGTGAGCTCTTCCTTGCTGGATCAGCAGAGAATGATGAAATTGAGTGACAGTGCAGTTTAACCAGCTTGTCATCCCTGGATGCAGTGGCAGACCAAGAAATACTGTTCTTCAGACAGCCTGAACAAAAGGGAGTGGAATTCACAGCAACAAGCTGTTTGAAGAAATTTCAGAGGTTGGAACCTTCATGAATGGCTCCTTCCAGTGGGTCACTAATCCGAAGCTGTTTGAAGAAATTTCAGAGGTTGGAACCTTCATGAATGGCTCCTTCCAGTGGGTCACTAATCCAGAAATTACTGTCAAAGAAAAGTGGGTGCAGCAGCTTACTGAATTTTAGTGTGTCATGGAAAAGAAGCTAAATCTTTGCAGATTAAGAATGAATAGATTGGGAAATCACAAAGAATCTCTTGATAAAGTCTTTGTCAAGTTAAGAGAGATTTTGAAGCAATGTTGGCTGTAATATCTTTATTTCAGAAAAGAGATTTTTTCCAGTCAGAAACAACAAGAAGCCATCAAACAACTGCAAGAAGGTGCTGTCAACCAGGAAGCCATCCTCAGGAAAAAGATCCATGAAGCCAGCAAACAACTACAGGATGCAGAGCAGCAGGTGAAGGGTCCAGGGTGGAGAGCCCACTCGTCCAGTGAAAAAGCCAAGTCTCTATCGCGTGAACTAGAAGCAGCAGTTGGGAGCACCTGAATCTCCACACTGTAAATACCGAGCTATCAAATACTTGCCAGACTTTTGAGCAGAAGACAAGAACACTGAAAACAACTATTGAGTCACCTCAAAAGCAGTTAACTAAAGGACAACTCCATGACGTGCTGTTTCAGAATGTTTAGATGAGGAATTTTCTCACTAGCATCCCCTGTCCTCCACAGAAAAAATTCTGCAGCCTCTTCAAGAAAAACTGAAATATTCTCATGGCAAACTACATGGGTATCAGGAGGCAAGTAGACAGCTTTGGTCTTGAAACATACATTCTGGTACACACCTCTGCTGGATGCCTTGAATCTGGAGAGTTGCATAGTGATTCCAAGGCTGGCACTGACATCCTTCTCATGTAGAGCCCACCCAATCCTAGCTTCACATGAAAAGTCCAAGAAAGGAGAAATAAGACATGGTGCTCTGTGTGAGACTAGACGACACAAGTGCCCAGACCTCACAGGTGGTCCCAGCACTGGACTGGATCTTTCACATTACATTGGAGTGAGTGATGACCTAAGTGCAGAAGAGAATGATGTTGAAGGCTCCTATTCTGACAACCTGCCACAGTCCAAAGAGCACCTCCTACTGCCATTGACTAGGCATTCTTCTTCCACAGAGAGTACTGAAACTTCCAGTGATTCTGGATCAGAAAATTTGCATATGGCCTCAGGTGACCTTGACTCCAAATTATTTTGTGAGACACAGGAGGAAGCAAAATCAGCATCTACCATGATAGAGATGCAAGGCGGCAGTCCAGCTCAGGAGACTATCACATACCAAGAATCTATGAGTGAGGATAAAACTGTCAGATCTGGAAGGCAAAGAGGAGCCCAAAACAACAGAAGAACATAGAAAAGAATGTGTTACAGGAGAAACCAAGGTTCCCCCTCCTCTGGTAACCACTGGGAAATTAGTTAACTTTAGACAAAGTGACAACCCTTCCGCTCATGAGAAAGAGGCAGAATTTCTCAGATCATCTTGGGGATTTAAGCGTGACTGGTTTACGTTGGAAAAAAAGAGTGAAGCTTGAAGAGTGGTCCCATGAGTTGGCAGAAGAAAATCAGATGAAAGAAATCACCAACTGTTTAAAGCTCTTAAAGTCTTTAACGCCTCTGTGTGAAGAAAACTAGGCCTGGGAAATCATTAAGAAGCTGGAGAACAGTATAACATTTCTTAGCCAATGTACAACACTAGTGGCCAGTACAGCTGAGATATTGGGGGCCATCGATCAGGAGAGCTGAGTTAGTAAAGCAGTTGAGGTGATAATTCAGTATGTAGAAAACTTACAGAGAAGGTATACCAAATAGCATGCTGAATTAGAAGAATTGAAGCAGGTTCTTTTGCAGAATGAAAGGTCTTTTAGCCCTCTCGAAGATGAAGGTAACTGCCAGATTAAAAAGCATCCAGCTTTTCTAACCCCAAGCCATCTGCTCTTTGATGAGTGACTATTGCCTGTTTACCCAGAAATACTGGAAATGCTGCAATGGTGGTTGCAATGGAAAATCATAGATTCAGTAGGAGGTCAAACAGTTGGCATATTTTGGGCTCAAAGTAGAGCACCGCCTTCCATTACATCTATTTATTAGCACCTATTCCTGGGCAGATGCAAAGATGAAAAATGTGAACTAAAATCTAAAAATGACCCAGAATCACCTGGAGAAGGAATAGTTTTATTTTTTTTTTTTTTTTTTTTGGTTTTTCTCCGGTACCGGGAACCGAACTCACGACCTTGTGCTTGCCAGGCAGGTGCTTTGCTGCTGAGCTAAATCCCCAGCCCCAAGAAGGAATAGTTGAAAGGACCAGAAAACCAAGCCTTTCTGAAAGGAAAAATAATCCGCCCCAGTGGGATATCGCTTCCATCCCCGACATGCTGGCATCATGGGTGACAAATCTTGGGACCTCCGCGAGAAAGGCTAATAAAGCTCTCTGGCTGTCTGTTGCATTCATTGTACTATTTGCAGCTCTCATGAGTTTTCTCACAGGTTGATTTCTCCGGAAGTCTGTGGATGCCACTGGCACCCAGGAAGGGGGCTCCTGGATTCTCTCTAGAGCACATGCTCTGTCCACTTACCAGACTCCAACACAACGCACCACCGCCAGTGTGACTGCCACAAACCCTAACATAAGTGGCTTGATTTTTAACTTTCCATTCTCTGAACTTCATGAAAAGAGTAACTTTTAGCTGGGATTCCACTTAGGATACCACAAAACCACAGGTTTTCAGAGAAGCTGTAAATTATTTTGCATTCCCACTTTGTGTTGTACAGTTGGGGAGGTGACCACACAAAGGATATTTTAATGAGCCTTTTAAGAAATACGTTGCTTTGCTACCATTTATCTAAATGAAGAACACTTCAAATCTTCAAAAGAAAAAACAAGTATATCAGGAGAAAATTCAACCCGTGTGAGAACTTAGGGCAAGTTGGGAAACTGTCATCCACCCTAATTTCTCAGTTTCAATTGGGAGAAGTCATCTTTCCTTTCTCTTTACTCCATCCTTGTACTCTGTATCTCTCACTCAGTTTGAAAGAAGGAATAAGAATTTAGAGAAAGATAAGCTGCAATGTAACTGCCTTTTACAGGTACAGCCTCTTACAATTTCCACTGTCTCTTTGCTCACCTAGAGTTCAAATATTGTAATCTACTGCTTCAACCACGAAGTATAGCTCCTCCTGTTCTGTGACTTATTCTGTTGTTGAAATAGTGAACAAAGTCAATATCCGTGTGTTGGGTAAGTCAGATCCTTTTTAGAACCTTTGTCTGATTAATTTTTCATTTTAGTTTTTTGTTTGTTGTTAAGAATTGATACTGCCATTTCACAGAGTAGGGTGTAACATAGAGAAAGAAGTTCCTGCTCCTACAGGCTATGGTCAGACACCTCGGTCTTAATTTCCTTTCCTAAAGGAGAATCTTTATTGTCCACCTAACTACTGCTATCCATGTTATGCAGAGGATTTCAGAAGAAGCCACCTTGAAGGCTACTTGCAGCTTGTAAACATTGTTGAATGAGAGCTCCACCATAAAGTATAGAATTAGAATCAGAGTCACAGAGACAACACTATTCCTTCAACAGGTCCAGGGGAGATGAACTCGGAAGGTATTACATAGTGAGCCTTGCAGCAGTATTGCAGATCCTTCTCCACCTCAATGTGATGCTCAAGCCTCTCTCTGCAAAACTCTAAATTCAAGCCTGACAGTTTAATATTTTTTTAAAAATGCATTCAGCTCTGCTCAATTGTTAGCGATTTTCACATTTAAAGAGGGAAAATAGTTCTTTTTCTCACTTGTTCTCCCATAATAATTAGATTGGTTTTTTTTTGGTTATGTCTGTTCTTGAGATCTGACTGCATAAACAAATATCTGCACTGAAAAATTATAATGTGGAACCAAACGGCAAAGGTAAAATATATATTTATATGAAATTTTATGGCTAATTCCCTAATCAACTGAAACCAAATGAACAAATAGTGCCAACCCGGTGTCCTGAAGCTGTCACCGTCTTTGATTTCACTCCTCCAACCATCTCTGCTCTCTGTTTTGTTGTTTTATGCCCTGTGGGTGAATCCTTGGAAGAAAATCCTTCTGAAGTCATCTACAGGTGTTGAGATGACTCTATCTCTTGCTCACAGTTCTCTGTGTCTGGCATCCAGCTATTCCAGGACCATTTTATATAGTTTTCACTCTTATATTTAGCTGAATGTCATATTTTGGGCTAATTTTCAAATGGGTGGTAAAGTAGTAATTCAACTTCATTCCTTCCCAAATGAATATCCAGTATTTTCAATGCTATTTGATAAAATTCTTATTTCCCCTACTGAATTATCTTGTCCCCATTTTGAACATCAGTTGATTATGAAAGTTCACTCTGGAATCTCATTCTACCTGCCAACCTATATGCCTATTTGTTTGCCATCCCTGCACTGTTTTAATTACTACACTTTCTAGTAAGTTTTCAAGTTGGGAAGCTTGAGCCCTCCAACTTTGTTCTTTTTCTTTCAAGATTGCTTTTTGGTCCTTTAAGAATTTTATGACCATCTTATCAATTGTTGAGAGAATTAAAATTAAAATTTTTATAGGGATTATACTGAATCTGTAGATAAATCTAGGCAGTGCTTCTAGCTAACATTGTTAAATATGACCCGCGAACATGGGATGGCTTTCCATTTATTTAGATTTTCTTTCAACAATGTTCTCTAGTTTTCCGAGTATGAACTATCACTTCCTTTGAGAAATTTACTTCTCAGAATTTTGTTGCTCTTGAAGCAGATATAAATGTTTATTTAATTTTAATTTACTATTTATTGCAGATGTCTTGATAGTCACTTATTTTTAAAATTGATCTCACATCCTGCGGCCATGCTATTCTGCTGTATTAAATCCAATAATTTTTCAGTAGATATATAAGTTATTTCACTTCTTTTATACCTGAATGTTTTATAACCATTTATTTCCTCAGTTTCCCTCTAGAACCTCCGAAACAGTTCTGGGTAGAAGTAATGTGGATCGACATCTTATCTTATTAATATTAGGGGAGAAGAATCCAGTCCTTCCCCATTCAACTTGACATTACCTCCAATTTTTAATAAATACCTTACTTCAGAATAAAGAGGTTTTTGTTTTTTCTGTTCCTTTTCCCTAAGAGTTTAACGTGAAGGAATGTTGGGTTTTGCCAGATAAATGTCTTGTAACAGTTGATACTGTTCCTCCTGTTCTCATGTCTGTTGCTACAGAACAGTTGTCAGGAGCCAGTGGCACAAGTGCCTCAGTGGGCATGCAGAGCCCCCTCTGTCAGCACACAAGCCTAAGCTAACCCTCAGCACTCAGGTGTGATTGCAGCATTAGCACTTTGTGATAGATAAGTGGGTTTTGGGTTACAGCCTGAGCACTCAGTCTCCAAAAGGTTTGCCATCACTGGTATAGGACATTAATTAATTTTTGATGTATGCTTACCTTCTATTTCTAGGGTAAATTCCACTTTGTCTTATATGTTGCTGTAACTGACTTTTCAGTATTTTTTCACAATGGTTATTTATACATTTAAAAAAGACTTGTTCCCTTCCATTAGGGCTTCTATTCTGATTTTTGTATCAGCTGTTACTTCTTTTTAAATGAGCCTTCACAGAGGAGATGGGTGTGGCAAGCTCCCTTAAATAATAAAAGGCTTTGACAGGCCCCAGGATAAGAGTGATGTGCAACTGTGAACAGCCTACCACCCGCTTGAAATTCATTAGAGTAAGTGGCCTTTTTCCAGATCATCAATTAGTGCATTTCCAGTCCTGCTTCCACCGGGATGCCTGTAGTAAACTGCAGTTTGAGGAAACAGCTTCATAGTGGTGCGGTGATGAACAGCAGCCAGTTCTTAAGAAAAACAAAAAAATTTCCAGGGCACACAGAAAACAGTATTTACACTTTGAATATATATTAATATTAGAATTTTTATCTTTTCCTTTTGTATTTTTCTCTCTTTTCTCTCTCCTTCCTTCATCTTGGTTAGTTTAAAACCGACAGCAGAATAATCCTACAAGCATGTAACAATCAGATTTATTGGTTTGTACTATCTTTATTTTCTTTTTATGAAACATACAATAAGCCAAAATTTACTTCTCATAATATCTATTTCGTGATTTTTAAGTAGAGTTGTCCTCACTAAAGGGCATTGCTGAGGATCTTGCCACAAAGCAAGGCAACACCATGGTTATCACAGACCTTAGAAGAGACAGAATAATGCTGAGAGTGGGTGGAGCTTGTGTCCCTGGAAGAGGCTCTGGTTTGACAGAGTTCTCTCTGGCTCACCTTCTAGATAAGAAAGCTTCTTCTCAGAGAACCTCAGGGCATGAGCTTTGCTAATGAGACATTTATAAGGAATCAACACAGTCTTCACTTTAGCGACTTCCCCGAGATCAGAACACCTAAAGTTATAATATGTGGGAACTGATGCTTGGAGACAAAATAAAAGTCAATATGAAGAGGGGAACATGTTTTGTTTCTTGCAATTGCGGGCCCACGTAGCAAGTGCTAAGCAACGCTGAACAGTTGGTATGGGTGGACAGAAGCTTCAGTTCCTCTATTTGCTGTCCATTATTATCATCCTCACCTGCATTATTTCAGCTAAATCCCAGAATCAAATAAAACTTGATACTTAAGTGCATTGAGAACATGTTTTTTTTTATTTCTGGAATTCATAGAACCTAAAATGTGTTTAATATTTGGGAACAATTTTGATATTTAAGCAATGTTCAGATTATAGTGCCAAATACTTGCTTTGAGCCTAAATTGTAAAACCCAGAAAAATATAATAAAATTATTTCAGTATGAAACTCTTGTCGTTAAAATTAAGTTGAGGAAGAAAATGGAAAAGAAAATTTGGGTAAGCAGGAAGATTTCTTTCTTAAACTAGAAAACGTGCAAATATTACGACATTTGTGAGTATAAAATATTTAACATTTCTACAATTAGTATGAGGCACTTAAATTGATACTGATTTAAGCCCCGTAGAAGCTGGTTTTAATTATTAAAAGTTAATTCAAAGACTTGTATAGATAACACTTTGATGTAATTTTGCCAAGGCTAAAGTCTCCAATAGTTATCTCTGAATCCCTAAAAATCCTAGAATTTGCTGGTGGGGGTTAATCTAAGCTTTGGTTTCATACCTATTGTCTAAGCTTAATTAGTAGGATTTAGAGGTGCATTTGGAGAGTTGGGATGAACATTTAATTAATGTTTAAAATCTGACCTTGGCCTTAGCAAAAGAACACTGTTGAAAATGAAAAATAGCTTCAACCACACAGGCCTGGACTTGTCCTTTGTAAATTAGGTCTTTAAAAGGCAATCTTGATAATGAGCTGCTGCTCTTTGAGTTAAAATATAACTTTTCATTTCAATTAGAAACCATAATGATTAAACAGTATTGGGGTTTTTAAATATCTCTCGGCAGTGTGCATTTCTCTCTACGTGGTTTGGAAAAGAGCCTGTTGCCTTGCAGGTTCATGATTGCTGACCTATGGTCGTGCAACTGACTGTTTGTAGCACTTTTCCCTCCCCACCTGGGTCCCTTTAACCTGCACCTATGAGTTCTTCAGAGTCCAGGGCCTCCTTCTTAAGTGTGGAGTATGTCAGGAATGCCAGGTCCTAGGCTCAGTGCCAGCTCCTCTTTGTCCTGATTGAGCTCCAACCTCTTACCCGGTTTTAATATCCTGATATTTGAAGTCTCTCGTGACCTGTGATCAATCACTTGCTCCAGTATTTAAGTATTACCTCATGTTCTACAACATATGTGCTCTTTGAGAAGCAAGGAAGAATTCCTGGACTATGGCCACTTGGTCCTGTTCCATCTTCAGGGCTGCATTTCTCACTCTCTGGCCATAGATCTATCACCATCCAACTGGACCACTGACCAGGCCCATCATGATTGGAGGATGTAAAACCAGTGTTGAGAACAGGATGTCCCCTCAGCCACAACATTCCAGTTAGGGATAGCAATGAATTTGGTTCAGATTCATATTTTGCCTTCTGCCATCTTGGGATGGGAAGCCACCTGGCGTAGATCACTAGCAAATCTGCACTCATGAAAAGATTTGGGAAACCACATTGGAAAGTCAGCTGAACAGAGGGGTCCTGGAGTTTGCGCCCATTACATGAGGCAGAGTTAGTGGTGGAATATCGCAGCTTTGCATCTCAGTAGTGTGTCACAATTGAGATCCCTTTTCTGTCCAGGTGGGCATGTAACAGCACTTGTCATGCTGATACAGTTAGATAAGGAGGAACAGAGTGAATCACTCCCTGCCCTTCATGCATCTGTGGGCATGGCACTGCCCTGGTGGTATCCATATTTAAACTTAGAAAGTCATGATGCTGGAGGTGACAGCCATTAGTTCTGACAATAGTGAGAGACAGAATAGAAGGCACCTGGGGCCAGAGGTGCCTCCTATTTAAATGCTACAAGAGGGAGGTGTGTTGGTACTCATCGAGGGCTCCTCAGCTCCTTTGCCCAAAACTTCTCTCTCAGCAGCAGCAGCAGCAGCAGCAGTAGCAGCAGCAGCAGCAGCAGTTTCACCTATGACCATGAGATCCTCTTCCTCCTCATTTTCCTCTTTGCCCTCCTGCCTGTTCCTGCTGTTACCATCCCATGATCTTCAATAAACACAGCTATTTACACTTTACTGTGAGGTGCATGGTTGGTAATTTTTTACTTGTCCTCCCCAGGAACCTGGATTATTTTGGCCCATTTGATTGTAGTGATGCCTGCCACTCAGACACTAACTGGGCTTTCCTGCTTCTCAAATACTCGCTTGGGATTCCTGATTGGGTGCCCTGGAAAACCAAAGTCCTTCCTCCTAACTTCTGTTCACTTCTCTCTGGGCTTGTGCTAAGTTTGTTTACACTCAGGAGGAATGTCCCTCTTGATGGCAAATAAACACACAACCCATCCCCTTTCTCTCTTTTTGTAATTGAAAGAACAAATTACAGCAAACATCACATGAACTAGGAGATAAGCAAAGGCTTGCTGGCCACAGGGAAAGAGTATTGAGATTTGCATGGCTTTTGCCCTTTCCCTGGGCTCCTCTCTATCTCTGCCTTTTGCTCTTCTGCTTCCTTTTATCTGAAGCCACCCAAACCACTCATCTTCTGCAGAGCCTCCTCTTCTCTTCTCTCATTCCCTGCTCTGACCAATATTCAATCCTGGTCAGAGGCTTAGCGATCAAACACTGCTTAAATCATTGCCCAAGGACGCTTGTCCACTTCCAAGGAGGTCTTCTGTGAGCCACAGCAGGTCTCCTTCACAGTATGCATGCCCTGCATCAGCCCACTGTGGGCCTGTGGCTAAAATGGCGATCCACTGAAATTACATCTCCTCGTGACATCAAAGCATCGCTGCTTGTGTGAGCACTCTCTACAATGTTTGCACATGAAAATATCATGATGACACAATGCTTATAATATGTGCCCATCTTTAAATGATGCAAAACTCTCTGTCCATGATTGTTGCAGATACTGTGATGGTTAATCTTAATGGTCAACTTAATTGGATTGAGATGCCTAGGATATTAATAAAGCAACTCCTGGGTGTATCCGTGAGGAATTTTGAGAGGTCATCTGTATGTAGGGCATCAAAGTGAGAAGGAAGAACCACCAGATGGTGGGTGGTCACATTCAATAGGCTTGCAGCCCAGGTGAAACACAATGGGGAAGGAGGAGGAAGTCAGCTTCACTTGCAAGGTAGAGCCTGCTTGCACGGGTGAATCTAACTCTACTACAGTTCTCTCAGTTGCTGTTAAACCTGTTTTGAAGATCGCAGTATTGTAATTCCACTTTTTGCCTGTGAACATTAGACTGGAGCTTCTTCAGGCTTCCAATACAAATCCATAGCAGTAACTCGTCTGGAAGTTTCCAGGTCTTCAGCTTCAGAGTGGGGCTGCATCCTTGGTCTTTTGCTCTGTGGCTTGCAATTTTTTGAGCTGAACAGTTACTGAATCCTTGCTTTCCAGCATGCAGACTGGACCATCCATCCTCTGCCCCCGTGAGCTAATGCAATAACCCCCCCATTATAATTAGATAGATTAGCAGCTATAGATGTAGCTACTTATTGATTTTATTCTTCCAGAGAACTGTTTTCAATTGAGATACACCCTCCTATTTTAATAGGTTTACATTTAAATGTAGCCTCCTGTCTGGTGACCATGTGTATATTTGCAAGTATATATAGAACATGACTCAAGGATAGTTCCAGCCACGTTAAATGTAACTTGGCAAGAGACATTTTTTTATTAGCATCTTTCCAGTTTTAGAAGAGTTATTTGCACTGAATATTGGAAACATAAATAGTACCGTATTGAACAGAGGCATTGAGTGGAAAGTAATAGTAAAGTGTAAACAGCCTGTTGCCTACCATGCAGGTGAAGCACTGGTGCATCTCTAGCACCTCTGACGTCAGCGCTGAGTGATCTCTCAGCAATGCTTCCACCACGGGGTCACAAGTTTCTTCATCTCTGTGTGGTTTGACCTGGAACTCAACAGAAAGCTGTGCATTCTGTGACTTGCTATTTGCCATTCTTCTGAGAGGTTTACTTACAGTCATGCAGGGCACCAGCTTCTTCACCTTCACTTATACAGTCCTGCTTTGTAACGCTGAATTCCTGTGATGCCATCAGCTGGCATGTGAGCTGTTTCCAGTGTTTGCCATTTCCGGCCTCTCTGTCCACATCTCCCAGTGCAGAGATTTCTCCAGGTCAGAGCTTCCCCATCACAGCAACAGTAGAGAGTGATCGTATTTTTAGTGCAGATTGGGAAACAAATGCAGCTCCTTGTGGTGGTGCAGGACTAAGCAGAAGCTTTCTTAGAAGGTGGAAGAAATCAGCACCTGGCATGCCTGATACCTGGTAATGGCCCAAAGCCTGAGAAGCTGAGCCCAAGAGTGAAGGACTTGGCCCATTACTTGTGTGAATCTTTAAGCCTGTCGTTTTCTCAATAGTAGCTCAAATCATTTTTGTAGATGTCAGTACTTAAATCCACCTGGGCCAGCTAGCTGCATCGTGCAAGGATATGTACTGTCAGATGTACGTGTTTGTTTGTTGAAAGCAAAAGCTTTGCATTGCCCACCACAGTTTCGTGTTTTGTATCAAATGCTGAAGGATTGAGCCATGAGTGAGATTTGAGCACTTTCACCTCTATAGCAAGGCAGGCAGAGGGGGTTATGTTGATTCCCTGGCTCTAGTCCAGTGAGCCTCCTTCTTATGTGATGCTGAATTTTATATATCTGTATTCAGTGGTCCCACATTTTGCACACATCCCCTCCCTCTTCCCTTATATGTCCTCATCTTCTCTTCTTCCTGGTGAACATCTCCTCATCTTTCAAGGTGCGTGTGGAAAGTGTAGGCTTTCCCTCCCCCCCCTTTCCCCAGACATTGGTTTATATTTCCAAACCTGGAAGTTCTGTCTCCCCACTTTCCTGACAAAACAATGCCTTGCATGACCTCTCCTTGGAAGCTGAAGGGCACTGAAGCACGGAGAACTTCTCAGCATGAACTCCATTACAGTCATGCAGGGAACCAGTTGCTTCACCTTCACTTATACAGTGTTGCTTTGTAACTCTGAATTCCTGTGATGCTGTCAACTGGCATGTGAGCTGTTTCCAGCGTTTGCCATTTCATGGCCATTGTAATCCTAGACATGCAAATAGGTACACATCGCGTCACTTACTGCCATGCTCAACTCCCACACAGAAGATGCCTGAGTGAAAATAGATTCCTGTGGGTAACATATTCTTTAAGTGAGAAGAAATCAGAGGACACAGAGTGCAGTCCTAGTATCCAGAAAGCTTTCTAATTTCATGTATTAATAGCAAGTTACTGCTAACAGCAGTTCCTTGTAAATAGGAACAAAACCCAAAGTAAGTTCTCATTAAAAAATTAACTAAATTAATAAATTGTCTTAGACATCTTGAGTTATAGTCACTTGTTAGTCTTACCAATGACGCTCCTTCTCCAATGTACCCCAGACCTCCTGGATCCCAGTCTCAGAGGTTAGGCCTGGAATGCCAGGCAATCTCCCTGAGTGACTGCTATACTTGCAAAATTTGGAAAGCAAGATGTAGTACCTAGAGCTCTCCTCTTACCATACCTTCTATTATGACTTGTGTCTAAATGTCACCCTGAATCCTCTTGAGGGCTTTTTCAGAGGTGGCTGGGTATATATTAAAAGGTCTGAAAAATGCTGTTAACATCCCTTGCTTTTCTACCTTCTGTCCACCACAAACTGTTTCTCCTCTGCTTTGTCTTCCATGTCATCCTGCCTTGGAGCCAGCCAATTATGGACTGAAACTTCTATTAACTGTGAGCTAAATAATCCTTTCCTCTTTTTAACGTTAGCTGTTGGGTATTTTGTCTCAGCAATGAAAGAAGTGACTAAGACACCTTCCTTGTGCCATACCTCCTCACTTCTCAGGTAACTTTCAATAGATTAAACAAAAGAGGTGAACAGAAATTTGGGGATAATTATTTCTATTCTGTGCATCCCAACTTGTCCAAATAAATGATAAGATTATCTTATGAATTATTCTTCTGTTATCATTTAGTGGTAATCAGCAAAATTAAAAGACACATTCCTATCCTGATCTTAAAGATTAATTTCAAGGAATATTTTAACATTGTGAAATATTCATGGATTCATTCAATAAACCTTGATTTGTTTTGTTTTGTTTTTGGTTTTTCTCCGGTACCGGGAACCAAACTCATGACCTTGCTCTTGCCAGGCAGGCGCTTTGCCGCTGAGCTAAATCCCCAGCCCCCAGTAAACCTTGATTGATGACCTATTTTCTGAAAAAATGAAAATATCAAAGAGTAGAATCAGCCTTAGTCTTTGATGCCAAGAAAAACTAATGTCACACCAGAAGAGACAGTTGTTTCTCCTACAGTTCGATCAGTCCAACACTGTACCTTAACTAGTGGAAGAGTAACCTTTTACAAAGACAGATTTGGGGAGCTCTGGGCTTGCCAGGGAGGTCAGAAAGTGGAGAGATGAGAGGAAGGGAACTTCCTGAAAGAATGTGCAGGACGTGTAAGATTTGCTGAAAAAGATGGCCTACCGTGGTGCCGCCCAGGCTGATGTTCCAGGGTCGAAATGATGATACAGTTCAGTTAGCTGGAGTTGTGGGCTAAAAGACAGGAGAGGAATCTGGAAGGTAGGACGAGCCAGATGGAGTGTTTTAACCCCACCTATTGAATTAGGGGTTTCAGGGATGGACATGGTTCAAAGACAAGATTCTGAGTTGCCTTTTTGGATATACTGTGTTCTAGTCCTGAGTGATAAGTCTCAGATCCTTCTTTGAAGCTGGAGAGAAAGGTTTGGGCCAGTAATCAAGATTTCGGGCAATCTCTGAAGCGAAAGGAAGATAAGGTCATGTTTGTAGGCAGCAGGAGAAAACTCCAGCCACCTAACATTCCACCTTGGAATGTCAGTTACTAGTTTATTCATAGTATAGTGTAGTGACTCAAAAATGGTGATTCCATCAAGTAAACAGATCCCTTTTAACGTCAAATGTGTAATAGTGCTTTTGCATAGATTTTTCTCAGCCATCTCCACCCCTACTAATGAGACCAGACAAAACAAATGCCAAAACAGTGGGACAGACTACCTCAGCCTCTGCATCCCTATCTGGTGAGGGTCA
Source organism: Chinchilla lanigera (assembly GCF_000276665.1). Classification (NCBI taxonomy): domain Eukaryota; kingdom Metazoa; phylum Chordata; class Mammalia; order Rodentia; family Chinchillidae; genus Chinchilla; species Chinchilla lanigera. Next base: position 5,876,317 of record NW_004955504.1, on the reverse strand, counting down.
GAGTCAGGCTGCCAAGTTACCAACTGGGCAGTTGTTTGTAATTCAGATGTAATAAATCTAAGGCAAGTAATTTCCCTTCAGAACTGTGTTGCCTCCTTAATGGAATGATTTTCAGTCTGGCTGGAGCTCCGGTAAAGCCAGGGCTCTATGAGAGCTTAGAAAGAATACCTTAAAGACTGGATCGATTGCACTTTTGTTTTAAATACAATTTGGTTTCCATTCACAGGAAAAGTAGTGGCAAATTTCTTTTAAGCTGTCAGCTTATGATTTAGAGCACTTACAGGGCAATTTGGCTTTGTTTTTCAGCAAAGCAATAGAGGCGCCTGTAAAAGAGACATTATTTCCCCTCCTCACGTACCTACGGTGAGTACTGATGGAGGCAGACCTGGCTGACTTCGGAAGGAACTTGAGTGGGACTTGCCACCTGCCAGACAAAAGCAGGAAGAAAATAAGAGCTGATTCTTACAAAGCGTGTCCTCTGCGACACTCTCACAGATAACTTCACCTAGCGGCACCAGGGCTGTGCGCTGGGTACCAGAGTGAAGGAGGCAAGAGAGGTTGGTGCTTTGCTCCTACCCACATAACCCAAAGGTCTTGGGGCCAGGAGTCCTCAAGGTCCACATACTGAGCACTAGCACTGCTTGAGCACATCTTTTGTGCCTGGGACATTCGCGGAAGCCAGCAAGATCACAGTGAATGAGACTTCCACGACAAGGGCAGGAAGAGAGATATGACTTAAAATAATACTTCCTGATAAGAGGATGTTACATTCAATTTATGATGGAATGGTTAATCTGACTAACATTTCTCTTTTTTTTTTTTCTGGAAAAAACTATTAGTTTAATCTGATAACTGAGTTAATTAAAAATCTCCTTTTCAGGCATGCACCAGCCAGGAAAACTTGTTTTATTCCTCTGAATTCCCCCTAGCTATATAAATGTAATGCTGAGCTTCCAGTGTCAGGACCAATTTAATTCATTTGCTCAATTAATTACGAGTTAAGAGAAAGAACTTTTGCAACGTATTAGCTGTCTGCTGCTTTGGGATAATGACCAGCTGAATTGAAGTTTATATAATGATCTGTTGCTATGGCAACAGGCTGCCTGGTGAGTGGAAGAGGATATTTCATCATTACTGCACTGATAAAGCTTGGAGTAGGAGCAGATGCAAATGCAAAAGGTTTCCTTTTGCTGCAGTTACTGGGTCAATGAGACAGACATGAAAAATGTTTCAGATACAGCAGTGAAGCATCAAATGGAGACACAAATAATACCTATCTGGAGCCTACATAATTTGAAATAAAGAAATTTAACTTTCTGAGTTAGAAGCCCCAGTGTCCACAGTGAATCACCACGCCTTGTCTAAGACAACCATTGTCAGTGGCTGTTTACTTCATCTTCAGGTGTAATTTCTGCACAGTCAGTGCACCCAACATAAATGTTCCTTTGAATTACTAGGAGAGAAGGAGAAGAAATAAAAATGAGTCAGTGAATTTTTTATATTCTGAATGATTTAGAATCCCCATCTCTGCTCTCTGTGTGTGTGTGTGTGTGTGTGTGTGTGCGTGCACGTGTGTGTATGTGTATGTATGTGTGTGTGAAGCTTAGAGGAAAGACATTTGCTCTGTCTTCCAGAAAGGCTCTTAAATTCTGAAATTAAGGATTAGTTTATCTGGATTTTTCTCAAATTTTTATTCTTTATCTGAATTTAGAGCAGGTAAACATAAGAGATGGTAATTTTACCAAATATATTTCTGAAGCTTTTTTTTTTTTTTTCATTTTTCTACATATAAGCAAGTATAGCAGAGTGCTTGGTCATATACAAGTATGGAAACCTAAAAGTCATCATTTAAACTGTTTTTAACCTAACGATGGTAAATGTCTGCTAAAATGAATCTCATTTATTTTTTGTCTTATGTCTCTATTTCTTAATTTCTAACAAAAGAATCATTTTCATATTTTCTTGAAATTTGGCAATGGCTGCAAATGCTAGAAGTTAGTAAGGAAAATACTAATTGATATTATTCACCAGCCACCTTTCTTGTGATCCTAAAGCTTCATTTTGAAGTAGGTATTTTGTTCTTTCTAATTCTCCCCAAGTAACCCCAGATGCGTCAGCATGAAGGTGGTTGGCAATACCATCTATATAAATGGATTTAGGCTTTGAAAAATGGACCAGTTTTAGATTACTGTCATCATTTTAAGGATTGGAAATATCTATTGCATTAAATGAAGTAAATTAAAACATTTGAAGATAAGTGTTTTAATAATATTAGTCTACACTTATGATACCAAAAGGCAAAACTTCTTGAATATAAAATAATTTTATATTTATTATGTTTGCAGTGAATAATGAATACATTCATCATGAGGAGTTGGTACATGTACGTTGCACATTTAATTCTTTCCTCTCTCTTTCTCTTCTCCCTCCACTTCTTTGTATCCTTCTCATTTGCAAAAGATCTATCCCCCTCTTACTATTGTCTATGTTTTTTCTATCTATCTTTTATTTTGCTCTTTGTTTATATTTTAGGTTTCTTGTATAACAGAATCGTTCAATATTTAAGTGTGTGGGTTTGATTTGTTTTACTCCATCTTACAGTCTCAGGGGGCATCTACTTTCCTACAGACAACTCAGGTTTCTCCTTCTTTATGGCAGAGTTGCACTCCATCGTGTATAGATTTCAACAAATATTTTAAAATGTAGTACATCACCTTAGAAATTTGCATATTATTTTAAGGGAAAAGAGAAAACAAATTATTTTCCCATACCATTATGATCCTGACATGGACAAATTAGTTCAGTAGCAAAATATATTTTTATTTTTCTCTTGCTTGTAAAAATTGACTTCATGTATAAATGGAGAATTTTTATATTTGCTTTTATTTCCATTGACTAAGCCAGAAAAAGATGGCAAAATGGAATCTTCATATTATTAGTCCTCTGTTAGCAATATGAAGATTGAAAACTAGAAATGTATCAGTTATTTTCCTCTAAGGTGAAGTCAGCTCTAGCCACTAGTGACTGCTCTTTCTCTCTATTATAGCTTCTCTAAATTGAAATGTCAGAGCCTTTTAAATATCTTAAATAGTTTTCCTTAAATAAACTCTGTGTCATCATGAGCAGAGTCGGCCTTTTCCAATAAAGCAGAGCAAACACTTGATAGAGATATCAGAGCTCTCCTGGGCTTGACACCGTTTCTACATTGGTTACCTGTGCAGTGCACTCCCTAGCAGATGGATGTTTGTATGTCATTGTTTAGTATGTATTTCAGATAACAACTCTTGGTTAATACACTGTTATGTTAGCTTTATGGCCTATTAGGAACTCGTAAACCAGCTTGCTAATGATGCACTTTTAGGGTATTGCATGTCAAAGTTTCCAGGTTTTTATAATAAAACACCTTGGAAAATTAAATCTAAGTTATACTCAGTCATGGTGTCTGAATTACTCAGATTTTCATTGCTGGGACAAAATGCCTGACACTTGTAAGTTAATGAAGAAATGATTGGGGATGGGCTCACAGTGTCAGAGTTTTCAGTCCATGGTAGAAATGTCATGGTGGAAGGAGATGTCAGAGAAAAGCTGACCACCTCATGGCATTTGGAAGCAGAAGTGGGGGGAAGAGCCTGAGAGAAAGGGACACAGATATAATATTCCCCAAGGTCACACTCCCATTACCCCCTTCATCTAACCAAAAGCCCATTCACTTACTAGGGTCGACCCTAATGAAGTTAGTGTCTCATCCAATCTGCTCTCCAGAAGTCTCTTAATCCAGTGAAGTTGACAACCAAGATTAACCTGCAAAGTGTCTCATGGAACTTCACATTTTTTCAGTTTCCTCATGTGGCATGTAAAATCCCATCTGCATGTGGACTCTTTACAGCTGAAATGATTTATGACATGTTGAAACTGTAGTTGGAAAAACATAATGTTGAGCTTGCATTTCAGAGTTTAAAATCCCACCAGCATCTTTCCCTGCAAATCATCTGTGCTGTTCATTTGGGAAGATTCCCATACTTCCATCACTTGTGAATGACCATAGTGCTTTCCTCCATAGTCAGCAGTTGGTCTTCTTGGAGCTGCTCATTATGTGGATCGCATGCCTCCTACATCTTCCTTCATCCTTCACTGAATCATGTCTGTGGAGTGTAGTGTGCATTTTCCCCTGGTCAACACACAAGTGCTTTCTGATTTCTCAGACACTGATCCCTTAGCTAATAAATCTTTAATGCTCTCTGACAAGCATCATAATTTTTCAGAGGGGATGGAAGAAAGGGACTGCTTCCCAAGCTGCTGATTATTAGGTGGACAATGATTAGAACTCAGATGCCCTTCACTCAATATAGGTCTCTCTACAGCAGGTAGTTATCTGTGAAACCCAGAGCGCCCCCAGGCAGTGCAGTTCTTCCATGCAGTTTGGTTACAATAAATTCAGGTGCTCTGTAAATGGTATAAAGTTCATCTGATTTCAAAGATTTGGCATGAAACAAATGAACATAAATTTTCTTATTTGTCTTTTTGTATTGGTTATATGTTCCCATGCTAATAGCTTGTACCTTTTTAATTTAATATAAATTAAAATTACTTTAATCTTTTGATTTTTTATTTTTCTAAGCATAACTACTAGAAAATTCAAAATTACTTGAGGAATGTAATGAATGTGTCTGCACTAGACAGTGCTGGTCTAGATAAACCTTCTCAGCTTCCACCTTTGGCACTGATCCTGGAAGGTTTTTTGGTTCTGACCACTGCTGCCCCAGGATTCATGTGGGCATCACACTGTCCTGTGAGAATGCTAAGTGTTTGTTCTGGCAGCTTTACAACCACACTGTGCTCTCAGAATACCTTTTCATTTAATTCTCAGCACTTTTCTTATTTCCAGCTGAAGAACATATTTTTCTTTTCCATTACTCTTCTCACGGTATAGTAATTCATTTGTCCCAGGACCCAGACCTGTCTTCCTTTGGGTGGAGATTGGAGAACAAGCCTAAGTATTTCATGGATCATTTCTTGTGGCTGGAATAGTTAGGGGGATTAGTTTTGTCCCTTTCAAGTTATAGTCCAGTCTCTTAATAAATAAATACTACATAAATGTTTCTTCCCCAGCACTCACCTTGAACATTAAATTTATGCTGTTTCATGTGGCAAACTGCAAACTCTACCTCGGTAAACTATTTTCATTTTTCTGCCTTTTGCTTTGACCATTTTCCAAATGCACAGAAAGTTGAGGTTGAAATTACTTTTCCTTTTTTTTTTTTTTTTTTTTTGGAGGAAATTACTATAACTGTCATGATAGTAATTCAGTTTCACCAATGTATTTTTTTACCTGTCATCAGCTTTATGCCTGGACTTTTATCATTTCATTGGTGATCAGCAGAAACTATTATTAGGAATTACTGAACCCATAACCCAGTAACGGTAAAACAAAAAGGTTTTAATCTTGAACTGAATATGAAATTTATTAAAAAATAAAATTTTTGCCTACTAACCACATATTTTTGTTTGGAAAAAGTGAATAAAATGAGTAGATGTAACACATTTTTAAAATTTTAGATATTCCATTGTGAAATAAGTCATAGCATGTAAAAAAAATCACATAAAACAGGCATCCAATTTAAAACACTGTTAGGAATCAACCATTTTTACTTCTTTACTTCCACCATAGCTTTTATAAGTAATCAGGCATCCCTAAACACTATAAGTTTGAATCTGGAGATGAGATCTCGGCAAACTAGCTGAGCAAGAAGGTATCACTTGTCAATAAGGGAGATCCAGGAAATGCACAGAAAAAGAGTTCCCAAAGCTCTACACCTAGTGCCAGTCAGAGAGTGCTATCTTTAATTCTTCTCACAAGAACTCAAGCAGGTTTTTGATAGGATGGCCTAGACCCAGCATGACCCTGAGGAAGAAAGGGTACAGAAGGTGGCCACCATTGAGCTCTTGGCCACTGTGCTCTTTCTTTCACAATGCATTGCTCTTGCCCTGTACACTGTACTTCTTTTCCTACTTTTAACTGACCAGCACTTACTCTGACAAGTATATTTCTTTTCCCTTCTTTAATAAATGTAAAACTGTGTTACTTTTATGCTGGACTTGACCAATTTTTTGTTCAGAACAGAAGAAAACCTAGAAAACACCTCTCTAAGGAGAAGAGAGACCCCTAGAACAATCTACCAGGTTCATTTTGTATTTATTAAATTTTACTGAGGTATAGCAGCCTTACATGAATGCTTGTAGAATGGACAGCTTGATATGTTTTGGCAGATGTATACACCATGAAACCACTGACACAATCATAACACTGAACATATTTGAAACCTTTGTTCTAAATTGCTTCTCCTCCCCTCCTGTCACTATTCCCCAAAGCAGCCACTGATAAGTTTCTGCCAGGTCATGGTATATCTTATATAAATGGAATTGTATATTACATAGTCTCTTTGTTAGGATTCATTTACTCAAATTTTTTAATATTCATCTATGTATTTTTATTGATAAGGCAAAAGAGACTCCATTTTTTCTGCTTTTAACTCCATATTAAGAGAAATCACTTAAAGTTCACTTAAGCTGTAGTTCCCCCAGTCACCTTGGTTAGTTATCAACTCAAATCAGAGTCACAAAATAGAAACAAAACAAACAGGACAAACTGGGAAATGGGCTAAAAGTTAAGCTGCAATGGTCATTTAAAATGTGGTTGTCTGACCTTCTTGAAGAAGTAGACTTTGTGATAATTGTGTGACATTCTTGTAAGATTCCCAAAAACTGAGGTAATGGCTACTACAGAAACCTAAAATGTACTTAAACTAAACGTGAGACCTAGATCAGCGTAGATATCTCCTCTGGCTCCTAGTTAGAGACTGTCTGTCAGCCGGCTCCAGTAAAGCTTTGTTCATTCCTGCCTTTTCACTTTCTTGAGAGTGCCTTTCTCAATAGACTTGCTTGCTATATCAGTGTCACCAATAATTAATTGTTTTTAATGCTACATACTATTTTTATAAGGATATCCTGAAGTGCATCTATTCAGGCACCTACTTATGCATATTTCAGCTGTTTCCACTCTAGTAATAATGACAAGTAAGCTTGCCATGAACATTACTATGCAACCTTTTGTAGGGACACATATGTTCATTAATCTTGAGTAAATACCTAAGTTTACAGCATCTGAGTCATGGTACTTTTGTTTTCAGATTTTCAGAAAATGTGAGTTTCCAAAGTGACTGCATCATTTTTTCACACCACAATTGTGTGAACATTGTATTTGCTCTTTATTCCTACCACCATGTGGTCCAAAGTGTTTTGTTGAGAAATGTATTGATTGCTAAGTACTTGTGAATTTCTACATCTTCCTGTTATTAATTGTCTTGAGCCCAGTAAATACACTTTGTGTGACTTGAGTGTTTTAAAATTTATTGCCATTGTATTTATTTTCATAGACCAGAATAAGGTTTGTCTTGGAAAAAGCTTGGTATACATTGAAATGTATGTATATTTTGCAGTTGTACCATGGAACATTTTATAAATCTCAATTATATAAATTCAATGAAAAAAACTGCATTTCAAGTTTTCTTACTGATACTTTATAATATTGTAGCATATACTTCTGTAGTATTATTATATTAATTGTAGAGAGGGGGTGGAAACACCCTACTGTAAATGTGGTTCTAATTGTATATTCTACTGTAATTTGTAGTTCTGTTATTAATTGGACCCATTTTAGATTTTGCTATGACATCAATATATTATGAAATGACACTTGCCATTCCTGGAAATACTCTTTGCCTTGAAAATCGTTTTGCTATTAATTAAACCACTCCAAGAATCTCTTGACTAGCATTAGCTTGGTGCAGTAGATTTCTATAGATTCAGTTACCTGTGATCAACCCCAAAATGGAAAGATCAAGAAATAAACTTTCATAACTTTTAAATGATATGCACTATACTGAGTATTATGATGAAACATATCTTGCCTGGGATTGACCCATTCCTTTGTCCAGGAGATGCACACTATATATGCTACTCACCCACTAGTCATTTGGAAGTTATCTCAGTTATCAGATTATGTGGTATCAAAGTAGTTGCATTCAAGAAAACCTTCTTTTACTTGTGAAAGATTTGAAGTCTATCCAAATTAGAAGTTTGAAGACAGTATGTGTAAGTTCATTTTGCTTCTCCATGACTAATACCATAATTCTAATTTGAGATCAGAATATAAAAATTATTTAGAAGAATTCCTTTCAGAAATTACTTTAGTGATCATTGCAACTTCTCCATCCCAGGGCTCATATTCATTTATTCACGTGTGGACACTCTTTTTTTTTTTTTTAATCTTTCACTAACTTCTACATGTTAAGCACTTGTTCTCGATGAGACACGGGAATGGCTCCTTTGCAAATGTCAGAGGACTAGTGTGCTCTGTGGTGCCTAGGATCAATGGCAGAAGCCAAAGAACAACAAGTAAATCAGTATTTAAAATTGTAATGAGTGTTGTAAGAAAAACATCAATAAAAAAGAAACACTGTAGGTATCAGGAGGTTAATGTGCTATTGAGTTCTCTCACATTTGGTACACACTTAAGTTTGGGGTCTCTGTTATGGGTCAGGCTGTACCCTTCTGTCACTGCAAGAAACAAATGACATTGCCACATCCCAACTGAGAGAAATCATCCAACTAGAATTCAGTGGACCAAAGATGATCTGAGTCGCCATTGCTTGATGTAAAGATTCTGAGGTTCCTTCTCAAAGAAGCTCTAATATAACTATGTTCAATCATAATGTTACCATTATGGAATTAGAAATGCTACCAAATTTCTCAGGTTTTCTTTATGGTAGTTTAATTTCTATTTGGGGAGGAAAATGTTTCTAATGGTTACTTTCTATTTCAAATTTGTCTGTCTGAAATTGATTTGCTATGTGAATTTGAAATCTGGTAACTGATTTAAAAATTTAGTACCTACTAGGTACAGAACATGACATCAGGTCTTAGAGATAAAAAGAACATAGTCACATTTTTGCTTACAAGAGATTTCACCTGATAAAGATGGAAAAATAAATATATAAAGAATGTCGTGGCCCAGGTAACCTAACACCTGAAGGAAACATCTTCTTAGCAGTTTGTGGAGTGACATGGAGATGGCTCCCACTCTCTGAGCAAGGTCAGCAATGATGCAGGTGTTGGGAGAGGTCAGTGACTGAGGAGGCTTCCCAGGGAAGGCAACTTCCCATGCAGTGCAAGGGACAACCACATGTGTTTGTAACTCATGATTCTTGGAGGACTCATTTGTCAGCACTGAGATCAGTGTTTATAAATAAGAGCACTTCCACACCCAGGAGCAGAATTCTTGAAGAGGGTCATCCTGGACTAGGTCAGAAGTAAATGTGGAAGAACATGGCCAATGGTGTCTTGAGAAGATACCTGTGTGCCCATGTTCACTGCAGCCTTAAACCCAAGAGACAAGGTGTGTAATCCCTCTCCATGTCCACTGATGTGGGAATGATAAAGATTGTGACAGTGAAAGTGGTAATGTACTGTTATCCAGACAGGAAAAGAAACGTTACCATTTGCAACAACATGAATGAGTCTGTAGGACATTATCTCAAATGAAAGTAGTCAGGCAGAATTGTATAGGCACTAACTGATCACACTTATGAAAAAGGTAAATTCATAAAAGCAAAGTAGAATGGTGGTCACAAGCAGGATGGGAAAGGAAAATGGAGAGATGCTGGTCAAAGAACACAACGTTTTGGTTATATAAGATGAGTAATTTCTAGCGATCTAATGTGCAGCCTGGGAACTGTAGCTAGCAATACTATAATGTGTAGTTGAATATGCTCAAAGAGTCAATCTTAAAAGTTTTCATCCCACAGATGTTAACTAGGTGACAAAATGGGTATGTTAACTAGCTGATGAAGTAGTCAGTTTACTATGCGTATATATATATCAAACTATTATGTTGTGTTTCGTAAATATAGACACTTTCAATTATAATTTAGAAAAATTAGGCAAGTTAAGACAAAAATATCATCTCAAAGAGCAAGCATTAGATAGAAGGAAAGTTATGAAAAAGAGATAAGAGGCAGAGGGAAATGTACGTTCATGGGGCAGGAAGAGGTGCACTGTGACTTCCTGGTTCCCCATCTCACCGTGTCTGTCCCATCAGGATGGCAAATACAGCACTTTTAACACCAGTCATCGGTGTTGTCCTGAGGTTCTCGCATCTCTGTGTAAGATCACCCCAACTCCAGCTCCCATTCTCATGAGTCACGTGCACAAGTGAGGGCCTTTGTCTTCCATCTTTTCTCACATTTGGACAGAATAACTGAAGTCTGGGGCTCCAAGTTCTAAGAACCAGCTCCATGGTGGTGGTGCTTTGGAAGAGATGTTGGGGGAAAGAACCCGCTTTGTGGGAGGAGGCGAGAATACTCCAGTGAGTGAGACAGAGAAGGAGCTCCTGACCAGGAGGTGGGCCTGGGGAGTTGGAAGAGTTTGGAACTAGGAAACAGCACTTGGGAGGTGGGGACTGTGGCCTGGTGAGAACAATTGTAGATGGAGGTGCAGTGTAAAATGTGGTGGGGAAGACGAGTCTGGGATCTACATCTTAATGCTTGTTAGCCTCACTTCCGCCTTATCTCAAGGGCAGCAGGGAGCCAAGCAGGGGTTCTGACAGAGTGTGTGACAGTGCCTGATTTCAGAGAAAGCCTGCCAGTTTTTAAGTGCATGTGGAGTTGATTCATGAAAGAAAACTATAGTATTTAGTTTTTGGGCCAGAGAGTGCCAGATTTACTGACAGTCTGTCCATACTCCCTCCTGTGAGCCTTCTTATGATGCTTTGTCATAATTAATAAATCATTTCCATTTTACTTTATGTCTCAGCCAGAGCAGACTTTATGCCTCTTGGATCATTCTGAGACAGGTCTGCATTTTCCCAGTGTTATAGCCACACCCCTAAGCCCCAGGGAAGGCAGAATAAGCATGAAAACTTGTGTCTGCCAGCCTTCAGGTGTGCATCAGGGAAAGCTGGGGAGCCAATCAGAGTAGAGAAGGAGGCTCAGAATCCATTGGCTACAGATGGCCACTTATTCATCTGTCATCCCGAGCTGCTGTGGCAAAGAAGGACCAACTCTGGCAGGCAGTCACCAGTGCCTGTTTTGCAAATTCAGGAGGTCAAGATGGATTCTAAGACTTCAAGACTGATGTCTCTAAGACAGCATGCTCTTTCACCTTTGATAAAATGTGGTAGCTTTCTGTTTTGCATTACTTATCATCTTTCTCCTATTGCAGAAAGTAGAAAAAGCCTGAGGTCAGTGTGCTGGGTTGGCTACTGATGTTTCATTTTAAAATGATTTAGATCAATGGCTTGTATTAAATGTTTATATATTTTAGCAGATAAATATGGCTTAAATCATGATATATATTGGCTTATAAAGTAAACTCTTAAGATTACTAAAGTACCTATTAGCCATTAATTATGCAAATTACACACATTAATACTTCCTGTATAACATGGTGTTTTTTACTTTTCAAATTCTTACACATATACTCATATTTTCTCCCATTTGCTCACCGTGAGATAAATAGGTCTGGTTTTAGGCTCAACATTTTAGAGATGTGGAGTCTGAATCAGAGAGCTTGAGCAACTTGCCCCAAGGATGATCAGTTCTGTCAAAGCAAAACTTTCACCAATCAACAGGAAATAGGGAAGAATTTATCCAAAGCTTTTGCAGTGGGAACAAGGGCCAGAACCGAATGTAAACTCATGTCTGTCAAAACAGAGTGATGGAATTTTCAACAGTGAGATGATCCAAGGACATTAAATGATTGGATGGTCAGCGGGAGTGTCCAGCACATGGAATTAGTGCTGAGTCTGGAATGTTTTCCTCTGGGACTGAAAGGCCGGCAGCCTTTGCTGATCAGCACCAGTTGAACTGCGATCCTGCCCTTCCTGAAGATCTGTCTGAGGATTACAGCTCCAAAGTGTTACTGGTAGGCCCTTCAGAGAGGAGTCCTGGGTAATGAAACTGGCAAGAGGCTTCTGAACAAATTTACGTTTCAGAGAGCAGAGAAATTTTCAGTGGTAAGTTTTCTAAGGTAAAAGCTTAGAAAATGCAAGAAAAGGAACTTTGGGGGTCGGGTCTAGGCTCATGAATCCTGTGTAGAGTCTGATCAAGCAGAGGGGCTGGAAGATCTGCTGAGTGGTTTGGAAAGCACAAGTTGAGTTCTGAGCCCTGTGTGTGAGTTGAGGCTGTTTATGTTCAGCCTGTGGAAACACAACTTCCCGGGCTCAGGCTCTCTGTTTTCCAGCACCTGCTTAGATCCAGTGTGATGCCAGGCCCAAGAAAGGCTCAGCAAACTGTACTGAATAAAGAGACAGACTCTCTCCCCACCCCTCATCACTTTTTATTTAAAATAACCTGGAAAGAACACCACACTCTTCTGAGATCCTTCCCTCCCCTCCTGAGAATAGCGGGGACATAAAACACTAGCAAGTGGATGGTAGCTCTTGAACCTTGGGTGATTCTTCTACTTGTTTTATCAATTAGGTGGGAGGAGAAGAAATCAGACAATGGGAACAGCATCTCATGAACAGGAGTGAAATTTTCCTTTAAAGACCTGGAAGAAAACCTCGTACCATTAAAAAAGATTCTTTCCTTCCATCTGTGTGAGCAGGCAGCTGGACATCATTGATTCAGGTAGCCATTACCTGCCACTTAGACCACAGAATTAACAACTCCTTAACTAAATTAGTATGGAAATGAGGTAGTTGCGGAGGAATTATTGTCTGAAAGGGCAGAGTCTTAAAAGGTGGAGTTAATAAGTTGCCATTTTTATTAATTAAATATTTTCCAAGGACAGCATCCATCGGATCAGAGAAACGCTAGATAGAAAAGAAATTCCATGATCCCAGGAGGTGCCCCATGCCGGCCACTCTACAGAATTGTCATTCATCACGAGTTATGTTCATGTTAGCAGTGGTATTTGGATAGGCACGCATTTTACACAATTCATCTTCTCCTTTCAAAATGAATACAAACATTTTCCAGTCCTTGATAAATTGTGTTTTTGTTTGTGATTGCCTCTTACAGTTTTTTCATTTAAGCTCTAGTGATTGTGATTCTTTAGGTAGTTCATTTATCATTCTATTAAACCTAACACCTAATAATTAATTCTATTAAACCTAGTAGCTGAGAAGCACTGGGCCTGACCTTGATGTACAGTAATGGGGAACATCGTGGTGGTGCTGCTGTCATAGAGGTGACAGTTTAATGTGGAATTTGGGCATGAACAAAACATGCTCAGTATGTATTATGGGTCTCAGGTAAGATGTTTGTAGTTAACAGTAATATTGTCCTCAAATAGACTTGTTGTTAAAATCAGACTCTGGGATGGCTCCCTCACTGATCCACTGTCCTACTATTCCTGTCCAACTCCTTTAAATTTTTATTTTTTAAAGACTGTTTTAGGCTAGCAGCAAAATTAAAAAGAAAGTGCAGATATTTCCCTATAGCCCCTGCCTCCCCCCCACACATAACTTCGGGATCCCCCATCAGAATATAATTTGTTACAGCCGGTGAACCTACATTTGCTTGTCTATATTACCCAAATTACACTGCAGTTTGTTTTTGGTGTTTCACAAATTTTGGTATTGCACAACTTTATAGTAGCACATATCCATCAGCAAAGTATCGCACAAAGTAGCTGCATTTCCCTGACACCATCTGTGCCCTGCCGACTCATCTCCTCCTCTGTTCCAGTCCCTGGAAAACACTTACCTTCTTCCCATATCCACAGTTCTGTCTTTTCATAATCTCACAGGGTGGAAGCACATCATGTGTTTCCTTTTCAGGCTGGCTTCTTCCTTAGTAATATTCATCGAAAGTTCCTCCGTTTATGATGGTATAGCTCTTTTCTTTTATCATCAAATAATATTCCACTGTCTGGATGTATCACAGCTTATTTACCAGTTCACCTACAGGAGGACGTATTGGTTGCTTCCAAGGTCAGAAATATTTCAATAAAACTGCTGCAATCGTCTGTGTCTAGGCTTATTGTACAGACACAAGTTTTATAACTAACGGGTAAACAGCAGAGGATATGCTTGATTCATTATATGGTAAGAGAATATTCAGTTGTGCTAGGAATTGCCAAACTCTCCTCCAGAGTGGGTGTACCATTGTGCATTACTACCAACCCAATAAGTGAGGTTTCTGTTATCCACGTCCTATCAGTTTGGGTGATGTCAGTGGTGTAGGGCTGGGCTGTTCTAGTGACTGTGTACTGGTAAGTGTATCATGACTCCAGTTTGCAGGTAATATTGAGCATCTTCTCATGTTTATGTTTAGCTATGAACATGTTTTCTTTGATGAGATATCTGATAGATCTTCTGCCCCCTTTTTATCCAAGATGTTGTTTTCTTATTGTTGAACTTTGTTATTTGTGCATTTTGGTTAAACATCCCTTAGCAGAGGTTTCTTCCCTGTGAAGAAAAAGATGGACAAATATTTTACCTCAACCAGTGGTTTATGTTTCCATCTCCTGGAAGTGTCTTTCACAGAGCAGAGTTTTTGAATTTTAACCAAGTCTAGAGCATCAATTATTTACATCATGGATCATGCCTTTGGTATTGTATAATTTACTTTTTAAGGAAAACACTAAATTATGAATAAAAATTGCTAGATCTGTACCCAAGACTTTACCAAGGCCTGGGAAGTCAGGGTTCATGATACTGAACCACGTTTATTCCATTAAAAAATAACAAGTATATTTTCAGTATCCAGTGAAAAGAGTCCATAATTTCCCTTCCAAAAGTACCTCCTCTTCTACCTCCCTCGAGGAGCAATAAGGAGAGAAAAGTGGAAGCACCTTCCTCTAGCAGTCTGGAAGTAACCACTCTGGTTGTACGACTCCAGGAACCCACATGGTTACATCCTGAGTGCTACGTGGACACACGCTCTGAGCCTGACCATGACCTGGGGAGAATAGTGCTTGTAAATGTTGATGTTATATCATGTGATTCAACTAAACTATTTTTGACTTTCAGGGATATTTAAATCAACAGTTTTAAATAATGAATTAAGATCCATAATGAAGAATTAATTCATTAATTTGGAGAAAACTTTGTAAAATACACCACATTATACTAACTGGATAAATATGAGAATAAACAGAATAGAAAGCATGAGGTGGGTTTCACATATGGAAGCTAACAGTGGACCTCGGAAGTTTGGTTTCTGAGTGAACATATGTGTCTCTGTTTCTATGTGAAGTGCAGTTTTTATTCATTACAGAGACTTTAAAAGATTGAAAGCTACTTTTTCTGTGTAATAAGCTTGAATGAATCTGGATGCATACAGATGTGCTGGCTGGAGTATTTGTGAGCTTGTCATCTGCTTTTTTCCCTGTTATTAGTGTATATTTGCTACCTGCTTTTGCCCTTCGGAATTCAACTTGCTTGAGTTGATGCATTCGTGTCTGCAGGCAGTGAAAGGCCCTTACGTGAGACTAAGGGCACATCACTAGACACTCTCACTCTGTGATTTCTTCCTCTGTGACTTGACTTCGTCTTGAGACTCCTATATCTTCTAATTCTACCTATTGAGCCCTCTTTCATAGGAACATTCCCTATAAAGAAAAGATGGACAAAGAAGTAACTAGATCTTCATACTTTTCTTGGTTGGTGGAGGAGACATAGGTAGAAGGACCTGGAAGGGCCTAGTCATTACCTCTATCTTACAGGGTATAAAGAATATCTGAAGTCTGAGCTTCTCCCTGCAGGAAGAGACCAGTGATTCTCTTCTTTCCATCTCAGGCACATGGGCACAGTTCCTGTGGTCCTCACTCAGTTTAGTGTCCCTGGCCTGTAAAGGACTCAGATTGGGATTTGATAGTCCCCCTGGCCCTTTTTGTCCTGGCTTCTGTCTCTTGTCAGAACTGAGACCCCATCTTTGAAAAGCTTCATCTGGGAGCAGGTTTGCCCTCCAGAGAGTGCTAATATATTTGTTCTTGTTAAAAGTTCACATGGAGACTACTGTGATCAAGAGGACATGGTAGCCCACAGGAGGCCAAGGTACTCAGCTTGGGGTCTGGGCAAGCCAGTGAGTGAAACCTGCTGTTGGCAATGATCAGAACCCAGGGCTGGTGTCAGTGACTGCTATTTGCAGATCCCCAAAAGCACAGTTAGGTCAGTGACTTCAGATGCTCTCTCTCTCCTGCTGCCTTTATCTTCCTATTTATTTCCCCCCAAAGACATCACTGTAAACTTTATGAGGGTTTGGCTTAAAAAACACATTTTTTTTCAGGAAAATCATAAAGTATAACCACTTATTACTATTTTAGCTAAAAATCATTTGCTTAGCATCACTGGTAGAATACATAACATGAAGAGGATAATTATAACAATAATGAAATTAATTATTAAAAGAAATTGAAACAACAATTGTTCATTAAATTTTAAACCATGTCATTTAAAGATGTCCATGGTGCATAGATTCTAATTTAATAAAAGTAAGCCAGTCATTAAAATACAATTTATCAGCATAATCTAAGCATTATAGCAAGTAAAATGAATTTTTGGTGTTCTTAGGAAGGTATCTAATGAACATAAATAAGCCTTTCGACATGCATTTATTCATGTATTAAGTACCTTTATTTAAGATACTCTAACACCAATTGTAGTTAAACCATTTTATTAAGTACCTTTATTTAAGATACTCTAATACCAATTTTAGTTAAACCATTTATGCTACATATTTAGAGTGTCATGCACTGATCCTCCCCTAGGTTCTCCTGCCTTTAGCTGTGGCCTGTCAAGCATCTTGTATATTACACTCAAACATTTCATTTCGTAAGGCCTCCCGTAGCACTTTTTCACACACTGTGCATCTTGGATACCTGGAGGACGCACAGAGCCTCTCAGTGCTGTGCCCTGCCCCCTCATCATGCTGAAGACCTCTGGCTCCTGTGGTCCCAGAGTTTCCCAGCATTAGTGCTGCTCATCACGCTCAGCTACACAACCTGTTCACTGCCAGCAAAGCCTCGCCTTCCCCTGGAGCACCACTACTCTCCCCTCTGACTTCCCCAGACTTCCCTGCAGTGCGCCTTCCTTGCTGTGCTGCTGCTCCTCTTCACAATGTGCTCTTCCCCTCTCCCGAGGGGAACAGGTCATGTACAATCGTGTGTCTTCTCCATGTGCCACTTCCTCAAATGTGCAAGTAGTCAAAAATTATTATGGAGGGACTGAGACATGTAGCTGAGCCATTAAGGACAATTTAGTGGAAAACATTGCAGCACTTCACATGGCTTAATGAAAGAATGAGTCTGTGCCACTTTCAAATTTACCATTTTTCATATGAAATGTTTGTAAGCACCTCTGAAGGTCCATCATATGTAGGAGTTTATAAGTAAGCTGGCGTATAATTTAGAATAACCGTATGTGTCTATCTCACAGAAACTTGATCTCCTTTGATGTGTGATCCAACTGGATCCTGAAAGCAGACTTGTGACTTGAGCATTGTGATTCCAGTTTCACAGAAGTAGATGTGTCCAAAGAAAATAGACTCTCCAGGTGGACATTCAACTTAATAACTTGTGACTAACTTGAGATGTATTTCTCAAAAATAGTGTTAGTCTACTATCTTGGGATTTTCAAACTTTTCTATCAAGATGATTTCAATAATGTAAGTAACTAAAGAAACAGACTCCAAAAAACTTGTTTACATAGACAAAAGAATGACAGCTTAGATTTTCTTTGGAATTAGCACTACATCTTTTAGTATAATATTGTGCATTTTATTCCCATTGAGCCACCTCAGATATAACTGCAGGAGTCAGTGGTAACAGTAAATTAATTTCTTTAATAGGTTTACCATGGCAATACATGTAATCAGAATCCCAATGAAATGAAACATCTTTCAAGACTTAGCTTTGAAAATCTTGACACCTAAGCTTGACTTAGAATGTTTGTTACTGTGTTTGGACTGCTTGGTTTCATTCATTAGATACAAGTTTACTGGGAGAGTACTGTGCCTAATGTTCTTCCTGTACTCACCAGTTATCCTGTTTCCTTCTGTGGGTCAGAAATTGGGGTCTCCCCTCAACAAGAATGCAAGAGAAACCACATGCCCATGAGGGAAAATGTAGACACGGAGTTCTTGCAGAGACTTGTAGCCATAGATAATTCCTACCTTTGGAATTTTCCTAAGAAAAGGATTGCATAGTCACACGACCATTTATATGAAGGTATATATTACTTTTTTTGAAGCAACAAATGAGAAAAGATAGCTACAACATCCAAAAGGATGGAGATGTTTAATGAATCATGTTGACAGTTTTAACACAGGGAACACATGAAAACAACTATGAAGTCTATGCCCAAGCTCTGAAAATGGTTATTGGTCATTTAAAGCTAAAAGTGTCTATATACAAAATGACATCTTTCCCCTGTTTACAGCTAAGTACCCATGTGCATGTCTCACACACACAAACACACACACATACACACACACACACAGCTACACATAGGTGTTATATAATGAAGCCATAAATGATTATTGAAAAATGTCCTATTCTGTAAAACCTCACATTGAAAATAGCATGACCATGGGAACAGTTAAACACTCAAAAATGACCCACACAACCTTGAAACTGGGCTGCTAATAAGCATACGATGACTGCCTAGGGGATGACATGACGTTCAGTAGCTCAGCACAGCAGGAAGTTTACATTGGATGTGTTTAAAATGCATGGAAACAGTGGAAAGGGAACGCTGACCTGCTGGTTTGGAGACAGCGCAGTCTGAAGCAGAGATGTGAGCTGGCAGTTTACTGTTAAACTGGACATCGGTGGACCTGCTCGGACCTGAACATTATTCTAGAATGCAGGCAGCCTTCCTGGGGGATCACCTGGGTGCAGACACTGTTAATTTTCTTCATCTAAAATTGGAATGTTTCCTGCCTGACTTGAATATTTCTCTTTTCCTTCTGAAAACTCTAATTCCACTTTCCCTATTCCAGCAATTCCCTGTACCAGAAGAGCGCAATGAACAACACAGTTTTCCTGGATTCATCCATTTTCCAGCCTTGTGTGAGCTAAGTGTGTCCTGCACACATGTATGGCAGTAGACAAGACTGAAGAGCTCTGCTGAAAATACTCCATAGAATGCCAAAGTGAGGCTTTTACAGTTATGGGCTCCTGGGGGTTTTTCATAGTCAGAATTTAAAATATACTGCAAAATTTAAATCTAAGCTGCATTTTAGTAAGAATAAAGCAAAATTTCTTGATAAAATATAATTTGAAAGTCATGCACAAGGAGAAGAAAGAGTATCATTGGTTCCTCGCAGACGTTACCACTCTTGAAAAGTGTGTGTTCCTTCAGGATTGGAAACACCAACACGGTTATACGTGAATGGCTGCTTTTCATTCTTAGAATCAAACCTAATCACATGACAAAGTGGAAAAATCTATCACCACTTTATGTTTACTCGGTAGCTATTGCTGCTCTTCAAAATGCATGCTTATATAGTTGTGATCAAGCTATAACCATTGTTTCCTTCTTTTTCAAATTCCCTACACAATCTCCTAAGTATAACGAAAGAGAACTATCCATTGCAGCCATGTACTGTGGATAAACTGTGACTCTTGAGCATTTTTCTATTTGGAAGTTGCTGGGTTCAATTACTTATCATTGTAAAGAATGCTATGGAGAATATGTTTGTGTTCAAATGGTTTTCTCCTTCCTTTTTGTTTCTTTTTTTTTTTTTTTTTTTTTGGTACCAAGAATTGAACTCATTTCTTTTGTTTTTGCCTTCAAAGTTTTATTGAGGATTAAAGACTGTCAAGAAGTCAAGCAAGTCAACAAGTATCCACATTTTACTGATTCTTGATATCCTCTTCTAGTCACCAATTTAAAGGGTGCTGCTAATTCGAATATATTAGAATACCTATTTCAGAAAATCATCAGTGCCTTTGGGGAGTTGGGACATTTTCTTAAATTGTGTCAAATTCTGTGACACACAAGTGACTTCATTCTGCTGTCTCTGATTAGTGAGGAGGGTAGTCACTCCCCACATACTCGCTCCTGACTCTGCTTCTTTCTTGGGAGGACTCTGGTCTCAGAAGCATCTACAGTGTCCCACTCAGCCCTGGAAGCTGGACAGAGGGCCTTAGGCGACACTTCCGCCATCTTAGTGCCGGTGCTTGAAGCCAGGTATGCAGTGAAGAAGCTCCTATTCTCATCATTTCCTCATGGCCAAGGGATGAAGCCCCTCCTGAGAGACCCCTGCTCCCTGGTAGAGAGAGGAGCATGTGGGTGTGCAGGACTGAATGACACTCTCTGTGTTATGAAGCCATTTTTGGCTCTGGGAGATACTCTACTGTGGAAAGAAATTGATATACCTACTGAATATTGTTTTAACCTATTTATTTATTTACTTATTTAGCTTTGCAGTGCTGAGGGGTGATCTCCAGGCCTTGTGTGGCCTAGGCATGCACTCTACCACCGAGCTAGAGTCCCAGGCCCTATGAACGATGGTTTGAATCCTGGGCTGATTCCACAGACTTCTTCTCATACTCAGTCCTAGACTTGAGGCACAGTACCCGCATTGCCAGGGTTTATGAGTGTTCTTTTCTCCTAGTTTCCTCTTTGGAGTTGTCTTGCCATTGCTTCTGGGGCCTTGCCACACTTCAGTGCTAAGTGTATTATTGAATTCTAGCCAGTCACCCCAGCTCCTTCACAGGAGTCTGAAAAGGCTGGGGCTAGCTCAGTTTTCTTCTGGCTGGAAGGGTGCTTGGACTGGGAAAGGATGTAGGGAGGAGAGAGGGAGGACACTGCGCAGGGATACCCCCAGGATTTGGCCCCGGTGGGGCCCAGAGGACCACTCCACCTATTGCTTCCATTGCTACTAGGGTCCTGGGATCAGCACTTCACATTAGGGTCCTCCATGAAGCATTTACACTCTCTCTCCTCTCTCTCTCCCTCTCTCTCTCCTTCTCTCTCTCCCTCCTTCTCTCTCTCCTTCTCCCTCTGTCTCTCTCCTTTCCTCTCTCTCCCTCTCTCTGTCTCTGTCTCACCTCTCTCCTTTAAAAAAAGAACAAGACTGTTTATCACCTGCCACAAATAACCTCATTCCAGCCTTTAGCACTTTCTGCTAACTATCTGATCCTCAACCCTAGTAAACCATCAAGCTTGAAAGGTCACATTTGCTTACAAAATAAAAAACAGAGTAAATCAAATCCTACCCTTTGGATCACTTCTTTGTACATGATAGCATGATGGATGATTAGTGACCCAATTCCATGAAAGCTGGCCTTTTCACGTTTGTAATGCTGCCTTGTCTTCACTTTTGTCCTTATTTTTCAGTTTCCTTAACTTTTCAGATTTCTACTAATACAGGGCTAGATAAATTTGTACTTTATTATCTTCATACCTAAACATTAGGCTCCTTATGGTAACAAAGAGGTCGAGGAGTATTGAGATTTATTTCCCTTAAAATAAGCACACTCATAGATACATAGAGTTGTATTTAAGTAAAAGTATCTTTGAATCATTTTATCTGTTCATAATTTTATTCCTATTAATTCAGTCTTCACAAGTTGCCTAAATTATCTTATTCTTGCAAAAATTACTTTCACATATCAATCAGTGTTTTATCATGATCATTACTCTGTAAAGAAAGAACTACTATTATTTTATATTGAAACAAAATACCTACTTTAATTCCTGTAATGGCCCACTTCTACCCTTAAGACAGCTGTGTTATTTCAACCTCTGTGTATTTATAATATTGCCAGAGATGTTTTCTGGGTGCACAATACTTGTGTCTGTGTTGAATTGTTCTTTCATTTACTATAATGTTATCCTTGCATGGATTTACATAATGTGTCATTTCTGCCTCGTATTTCTTCTTATTATTCCCACGTGGGGATTAGATATGTGTTAGTTTTGCCACACTGCCAAAAGTCATATTTCTGAGAAAGTCTGTGGTTTACAAATGAATGGTGCAGTCAGCATTTTCACCTTTATTTTCACCACCGATGGGAGCAAAACTCTAAGAACCTATCAATTACTATTTTGTTTCTTCAGGGACTAAAGCATCAGGGTGACTAGATGTTTTCAACCACTCCTGGTGGTCCTGGACCTTCACCCGCCCAAGACACGGTGAACACTGTCCTCCCGAGGTGAGGGGGTCACCACCCACCATGTCAGGGTAAAGCATGACCGTGAGGGCACGCCTGCCTCACCTGCTTCCTTGGGGACACAGCACCTGGCAATGGCCTTACCCTGCCTCCTCTGATTCCAATGACAAAAGACGGTTTCCCCATGGATGGTTCTTTACTGTGAGTGACACTTTCCTAGTGCAGAAGATGAAAAGCATTTCCCTCAGCCTGCCACTTCTACTGTCTCCCTTCAAAAAGAGCTCATCCCTGTTATATATTTTAAGTATCAGTGGGGCTGGGGAGCAAAGTAACAAATTACTGCTGAAAATGTTTATACATAGACTGCACATTTCCTAGACAGTATTTTCTCAACCCAAGGCACTGTTGACATTTGGGTCAAACAATTCTTCATCTTCCGGGCTGGCCTGCTGTAAGATATTTAGCAGTATCTGTGCAATGGTTGGTACTTTCTGTCAACTTGATAAGTTTAGAAGTTTAAAGGACTCGGCAGGGGGCAGGGCCCTCACTTTGTAAACTTCTTCACCCTGTGCAAGAGGAGGGCAAGGAGATGGTGTGGGCAGGGAGCCTGTTTATCATATAAGGGAGGAAGAAGCTTGTTTTCCTTGACACCTTTTGCTCTTGCTGCTTTCGCTGTCTTCTGCCACCTCGAAGTGTTGCCCTGTGCCATGCCATCCCGCCTTGGAGCCAGCTGATCACAGACTGAAACCTCCACGAACTGTGAGCTAAATAAACCTTTCCTTCCTTAATCTGTGGCATTGGCTGTTTGTCTCAGAAACGAGAGAAAAATAACAAAGACAATCTGCCTACCAGCTTCCCTCAATACAAAACAAGGTAGACAGTGATCTATGCTCACTTAACCCAATATCTAAAGGAATCATATACTTTCTCAGGATACTGTGAAAGGTTCTCAACTCTTCTTTAAGTGATAGCATGCTTTTCTCGATGTGTTCAAATCGACAAACAATAATTAGGTGTTTTAAAAAGTAAAGCTAAAGCCCAGACAAAAAATAATTTTATGTTAAAAATATACAAGAAAATAGAATTATATCCTTCTTTTACTATCACCAGGTGCTTCAAATATATCTTTGGTTCTAAAACATAATCCCAGTAAATGTTTTAAACTTATTGTTAGTTTCCTAACCAAAAGCATTCTCTGAATTTGGACTCTTTAAAAAAAGACAACATACAAACCAAGAATGGTCATCATTCTCCAGCTTAATAAGAGAAGAACTTAATTATCCAATTTCATCTAAATTTGGAAGTAGTCTAAATTTCCTTCAATAAATAAATAAATTTCATGGCCCTTGCTTTCCTGATGTCTATTGCAATAGTAGTCTATGAATGTCCACATTCACATAAAAATATATCTTCCAAAAATAATAATTTTGTTGGAGTAAGAGAGTAATTAGCCACATTTTATCAAAGTATAATTTAAAATAAAGGTCAAGGTCATCAAAATTATGCTGACAGTATAAACTATTTTGTACAAGGCAATACCCATCAGATTATCTTTAAAAATGGGCTTTTGTTCTTGAATAGAAAACATGTACAGGTTTTTAAAGTTCTGAGTGGAACTTTAAAAACATGAACTGCAGACATTCAAAAGAAAGAAATATTGTTGTAGGCAGACTTTCATTTGAAACAGATTAAACAGTTTCCACTTAGCACTGCGCTGTTTTCCCAGAGGTTCAGGCAGTTTGGCTAGGAGCAGGCAGGCAGAACGTTCAGGAAATTCTCTTTCCACAGTATCAGAGAGGGCAAAGTTTTAAAATATTCTACTATTCAGCACTATAGAAGGTGCCAATATGTTGCTGATTGGTGAGAAATTGATAATGTGATCCTAATTTTTAACACAGAAAGCTGTTTCTATCTCCAAGATCGCAGCTAGTTTGTGCAAAGTGGTTCATTGCAGTCTGTTTTTAGTAATTAAAATTCGGAAGTAGTCTAAATGTTTTTCAATAGGTGGTTGTCTAAACAAACCGAGACTCTCGCTGTCATCTCAGGTTCCACAGATTTGTAAAGTAGTGAAGTAGGCTCCTTAACCATTGAGCGGGTGCTTTGGGCGGATCACTTCTGTTTGGGGCTTGGCATGGGAGGGCTCTGGACCTCTCAAAGATTTCAACACTTCTTCCAAGCTGTTCTCAAACAAAGCCCTCCAGAAAAGCTTACAAGGAACCAGCCAAAATCATGGAGGCTCTGTATTCATCCTTTCTAGGTGAGCTAAAGTAAACTTTGCTTATTATGATGCTAAGTTAACTTTACTGTGATTATACTTAACGAACGCATACTAGCTGTACATATTAATGGAACTTGTGATATTTCCGTACACATATACACTGTGTGTTGATCGTGTCCAGCTACACTTCTTCCACTCTCTCTTCTGTTCTCTCCCCTCCATTTCCCTCCATCCCGCAGCCTAGTAATCCTCCTTTCAGTTCATCATGGTTTTAGTTACACATATGCGATAAAATACAGGGTGCATTTCTGCTGTGTCCTGCTGTTTCACTTGACACATCCTCCAGTTCCATCCATTTTATGTAAACATCCGGATTACCTTCTCCTTTATGGCTGAACAATACTTCATTGTGTGCTGTACTATATTTTCTTTATCCACTCAACTGCTAGGAGGCGCCGAGGCTGATTCTACAGCGTAGCCATTGCAAAGAACGTCACAGCGCACATGGGCACGCAGGTGTCTGTTCTGTTTCCTGACTTCATTTCATTCGGCTGTGTACCCACAAGTGGCATTGTCTGAATCCCAGGGTAGCTCTAGCTTTAGTGTCCTGAGGATCTCCGTCTGTTTTCCGAGGTGGTGTTCTAATCCACCAGGCGTGTGTGAGGACTCCCCGAGGAGTTCCCATCCACCATTTCTGAACATGTGACATGATCTCGAAATGAGCGTGCTCAGTCGTACCCCACTCTACATGTGCGGATGAACCTTTCCTACAGGAACGTGTGTCAGCTTCTCCAATAAGCTTCCCTTGTTTCCTTTGTTCAGAGAAGTACTGCACTGACAGTTATCTACAGCATCCTGCTCACTTGCTGCAAGTAACGGACTTTTCTTCCCTTTTTAATTTCTTAGCTGTGGGTTTTGCTGCACCAAGCAGAAAGCCCACTGCACTCTGTCAGATTCCATGTTTACCGATCACAGTGCCCTCCTGCTGCACTGTTAGGTGTAAGATGCTGGCAGGAAGCGTGGAGTGCAGTTCCATGTATATCTCCGCGCATTATTCGGGGCTGGATTTATTGCTGAAATTTTCCACCTGCTGATGTGGGCATAAACATGGTTGCTTTCAAGTATATCTGCCTCTGAACAGTGTTTGAAAGTGTGGAAAGCCAGGGATGCATAATGAATACTTCCATTTAAAACTGACTGCACTGTGAGACCATAGTGGTCAGTGAGATAAATCAGACACACTGTATTAAATATCGTGTGATTTGTCTTCTATGATAAACCCAAATTATAAATAAATTAAAGAGCAAAATAAAAGATAACATGAAAGAGGGAGACAGATCTCTTGCAGAAAGGAAGGGGCTAAGAGGCGGAGGGAGTGGAAGGGATAAAGCAGAATTCAGATGTGCTATGCACATGTATCAACTCATGATGAACGCAATCATTATGTACTCCAAAGGTGTGCTTATAAAGTAAAATTTAAAAATAAAATGGTGCACATAATTTTCTTCATGTTATATTCTTATTTTGTATTTGCTCTACCTCAGAGAGCCTTTAGCTTCCAGACATTTATTAGTAGGATGAACTGCTGCTGGGGTAACCTTGGTCACTGAGATTTCTGCATGTACACTTTCAATTTCTTCTCTAAGGGCCCACAGTGTAGTGGGTTTTCTGTGGTATTCGACATCCTCTAGGGTCCCCCATACTAGGGTAACATCATCTGTTGAAACAACACCATAGTATTTTTCTTTTCTTGAAGTGTGTGTACTTTTTTGGCATACTCTGTATGTACAAAACTCTTATGTATGTCACATAATAATAAAATATTTATGAAATGATTTTGTTAAACTTGTACACACCAAACTCACTTGCAAGTACACTGAAAAAATTTTCTCATCTTCTCACAGTAGAATTTCAGTCATATTTAAGGATTTTTTAAAAAGTAAAAGCATTATCTTAATTATATTGGAAATGATTCTTACTTTTCAGGTGTTTTAATGAATGACTTGGATAATTTTAAAATAATAACAGCTAGCAAAGTAGAAGAAATCAATTGATTAACTTTGTCAAAAATTGAGGATTTTGCAGATAGATTTTGTAACTATTTAGCTTTAGTTTTTTTCTGTTTTTGTTTTTTTCCAGTACCTGGGATGAAACTCATGACCTTGCGCTTGCCAGGTAGGTGCTGTGCTGCTGAGCTAAATCCTCAGCCCCTTAGCTTTAGTTTTGATAAGATACATGGATTTCATCATATACACAAAGTAATTAAAATTTTTTCACTATAATTTTTCAGAAAATAAAGTGGATAAATGTGAAATACGTACTTAGAACTGTCTCAGAAAATTTTTCATGCAAAAGTTTATTTAGCAATTATATATTTAATGTAACTGTGCTGGGAGTTTTACCTATGCAGGTGTATGGTGGCATATTTGTATACATCTGAAATTAAAATGGTAGTTAATGTCCGTTGATCTATTATATTCAGCAAGGACCCGAATCCTTTACATGGAAATGAAGATAATAACAGAATTCAGAAGTGATTCACATGTAAAAATTATTTTTATTCTAAGTATGCATCTGCTGTCACTTTTTAGTTGCACTCAAATCTGGTGTGAGAGCTTACTTTGCAGGATCTCCCTAACTTTGGATATGTTTAGGTCTTTATTGTTGCTATGGGCACTGTCTATTTTAAACACAATTTAAAGAAATTCCCAGTGTATAGGAAAATCTATGAAGATAGCAATTCAGTATTTGCCTATATTTAGAGGGAGGGATTGGGAGATGGTAGCTGGTGGATAGAGTGTTTTGTTTTGGAATATAAAAATGATCTCAATTTCATTATGGTCATGGGTGTACAACTCTGTCAATGTGCTAAAAATCTACTGAATCTTACACTTTGTGTTGGTAACTTATATACTGTTCAAATTTTAGTTCAATAAAGCTGTTATTTGGAAAAACAATTGTTTTTATGTGAACTAAAAAAACAAGGTAGTTTACATCCTGTATTTGACAATTATCTTAATATTTAAAATTCTTACTATCGTTTATACATGATTTTTTTAGTAGGAGGATAAAACAGATTTAAGTAAAGCCTTTCAACTGAGAGGATAACTTTAAATTCTAAATTTTTTTATATTTAAATATTAAAGGAATACCATATTAGCCAAACTTCTATAGCACCTAGTAATGGGTTATTTTATATCAATATATATCTTATAATCATTTAGGCTATACAATATAAATATATGGACAATTTAAACTCAAAGTTTTTGAATTATTATAATTTTGAAGCAAATAATTAGGAAACTAAATATAAATATTCCCTTCCTTGTTAGTAAAGTTTTGTTTCGTCTTGAGGGTTACATTTTTATTACATGAATGCTATCAAGATTTACAGTGAACTTTTAAGTGATTTTAAAACAATATGTGTAGGTTTAGATTATTTTGTGGATTATTTTTGTTTAATTGGTTAATGTGATTTTTCTACATAACCAGAATGGAATTAATATAATTTCTGTTGTTTGGGAGGATCACCTCCAATGTACTTCAGCTAAGAGAGGTTATTGTGTATTTAACCACTCTGCTGTAAAAATAGATAAATTTGAGTCAGTTGAGGGAAAATAAATGGATCTTAAAACCATAATGTTAAGTGAGCTAAATCAGACGCACAAGCTTAAACATCACATGGTTCCTCTTATATGAACACTCAAAGTATAGCTAGGTGTTGTGATGTGTGCTTCTAATCCCAGTACTATGGAGAATGAAGTAGGCAAATACTCAAGAGTTCAAGACTTTGAAGCCATCCTGGGTAACATACTGTTATGGTTTATGTCTGTGTGTCCCCTCCAAAGCCTCATGCGACCATGGGGCAGGCTTTTAGAGTTTGACTATTGTGGGTGTGAGAGCTACACCCGCCCTGGGGTGGATAGTTTGCATATGTAAGGGAGAGGAAAAGGGTGCTTGAGGACATTCCTCCCTGATTCCGCCCTGGTGTGTGGTTGCTGCTTAGCTGTGTTCTGCCATCCTGAGCTGCAGCTCTTTGCCATGTGCCACTGTGCCTTATAACCTGGCAAGTACAGACTGAAACTTCCACAAACTGTAAGTGAAATAAACCTTTCCTTCCTTAATTTTGGGTGTCAGGTATTTTGTCCCAGCAATGAGAAAAAAGTAACCAAGACACATACTGAGAGAGAGAGAGACAGAGAATGAGGGAGTGAGTGACTGAGAGAGAGAGACAGAGAGAGAGACAGAAGACAGACAGAGAGAATAAATTAAAGAGTGAGACAAAAGGTAGATAATAAGAAACAGGGAGATAGATCTTTTACAATTGGGAAGGGCACAGAGAGATGGAGCACAGGAAGAGAGAGGAAAGGAATGTAAAAAGAATGAAGATGTGTTAGTACCTGCACCAACTTCCCATGATGAATGTAATCATTATGTGCTCCAAACAAGCACTGATATAAATAAAAATTCAGAAATTATTGAGCTGAGGTATGGTTCCACGCTGCAGCACTTGCTCGGCATGTGTAAAGCTCTGGATTTGATTTCCTGCACTGAAAAAATGCATTTTTACATTTTTATGATTAAATTTTACTAAAAGTTTCTTTTATGCTCCTTTGATTTATATTCAATCCATTTAAAACACCATCCTCATTTCCTTCTTGTCCCTGAAAGCAGCTGTGTCACGTAACCACTGGGTAACTGAGAGGACAGGACAGGACCCCTCAGTTCCATGGCTCTCTTACCTTGCCCTACCTCGCTTTCTGTAACAAGCTGTGCAGGGCCACACGCATTTGGGGAAACAGCGAGGAGTTGAGTCTGAGCCACCTCTGACCAGTGCTATGGTTTGTACTGAAATGTCTCCCAGAACTCCTGCGATGAAAGCTTATTCCCCAAATACAGAGGAGAGGCCCCTGGGCAGCGCCAGGATCATGAGGGTGTGACTCTATTAATGAGTTAGATATTTATGGGTTCACAGTTTAACGGGCTTGGGGAGTAAGAGCTCTGTTTCCCAGCAGTCTCCTCATCACATGTTGCTGCCCTGATGCTCTGCCTCCCTGTGGGCCAAAAGCAACCGGGCCAACAATGGACCGAAACCCATGTAACCAGGAGCCAAAATACACTGTCCCTTCTGTAAGGTGATTTCTCTCAGGTGCTTTGTCACAGGGACAAAGCTAACTATCACACAGTGATCTTGTTATTGCTCTCCTACTCCCAGGAATGGAGGAAGGAGTCTTTAGCAACACTGGTGAGATCCTCTCTCAGGGGCCCAGTGCCTGGGGGACGGAGCAAGAGGGAAGTAGACACCCACTGAATTTCCAGCATCACCATCCTCACGCCCAGGGTGCGGGATTCCTTGCAGCTGTGGGTCCAGACTTGGTTCATCTATCGCAGCCTCTTCCTCTGCGCCACAGCCCCTTCTTGCTGTAAGGTTCTCTTTTTCTAGCTTCACCAGACAGCACTGCTGGACCTCCTCTGTTCCTTTTGTATCTGCTAGGCTGTGCTTTTTCCTCCCAAAAGTGATGTTGCACCAGGACAGTCAGAGAGTTTGACAGAAACCGAGCTGTGCTCCTCAGAGTCTCCGAGAACAGTTCTCACAGCCCTCTGTGAGGACCGAGTGAGGTTCCCAGCTCCTGACACCCTCAGATGAGGACAAGCATCCTGTCTAACACAGAACAAGAAGTGACACTACATCTGGGAACACTTTCAGGGTTTTGCTTAAATGTCATTAAGACTTAGCATTCTGGCTAACACTACCCTTGATAAAGCTGAAGTATAAACAAAATTGGAAAATTGTGTTTTATATGTTTTTCAGTTTATCATGATAACATTTTAGCTCCCTGCTGGATCTATCTGTTGGTTTCCTCATGTGGATTAAGATATTTCATTTCAACTTCAAAAAAATGTGCAGTTTTGATCTTTCCTTCCTGTATGTACAAAGAATATTCTAGTTTATGGCTATCAGGTAAGATCAAATCAGATAAATTTTACATTACCTTGAGATTCCTGTTATGACATTTGGGCATATCTTTCTTTATCGCTTTGTTTAATGGAAAAGTAGATGACTGGTGATCTCTGGAGTAAATTATTGCAAGGTTATATTAAGTGATATCAACTCAAGCAACATTTTATTAAGGGAGTCTCTAAAAAAAATAATGATGCCAAATATTTCATTAGTGACTTAAATTAGAAAACACAAGAATCACAGATTACTGGTAGCACTACTGGTAGCCTAGAAATCAAAGAGGATTGGCCCTTCCCTTCCTCATCTGTTCCGGTCACCGCCGGAGGTGCCATCCCCTCGTTAGGAAAGAGTAAACCCAAAGGTCTGTGCAGACACAGCAGCCGCTGCTGTTTATGAGGTCGTCCCCCAGGGAGTCTGCTTAGCCCTGCTGATCAGTGGGCAAGGCATTCAGGAACTCAGTGGACTCCCTGCCATTTCACGGCCTTGCACATTTTAAGGTTGGGTGGAAGTTAATAATCACTCCACAGCGTCGGATGATTCAGGCACCAGGGTCTGCTCCACCGTGCTGCCTCCAGACAAGGGTACTCTTCCTGCTGCTGACATACCTGTACTCACCTTGCCCAGGCAGATTGCTCAGGTGAACATGAGGACAAGCTCTTTGGATCTGTTCATATGTGTGGTTCAACTCTGCGTGAAGTTTCCTCCATGGGGGAAACTGAAATTGGCAAGTAGAAGAAGGTACCAAATGCTCTGGTTTATTTTTCCATGGAGACAATGATAAGTCATTGCCCTATTTTCATTAAAAGTCAAGTGAATTTGTGTCTTCAAAATGTTTACAGAAGTAGTATTCATTGCTAATTTGACTGATGGGTAAGAATGAGAAGTAAATTAAGAGCCTAGAGGGACGTACCTAAACACAATTTAGAACATAAAGAAACAGGAAATCCAGTGTGCATGGTCTCATTCAGATGAGGTCATAAGAGAGATTTCTCATAACAGAGATTAATATTATAGAAAACGGATGATTCCTAGTGAAACAATAATTGCTTTTAGGTGAAAAGTGAGAAGAAGCCATCATCAAAACAGGATTTTAGTTTTTGATGTATCCTGAACTGCATCTGTGCTTTGAAATGCTAGAAATCCAGGAGATTCAGAATGAGTATAAAGATAGCTACACAGTGTACACAGGGTGCTTCTTTTTAAAATTTTATTTTATGGAAAAAGGGTAAAACAAAATTTCATAACAAAATAACAGGAGAATAGCAATTGTTAACACTTTGCATGTTGTTATATTTGAAGTAGTCGATCAGGGTTCAAGATATGGGCATAAAAATTTCTCAAATCAATATAGCCCACACCTTTTTTTTTTTTTTAATGAACTGAGAGACACCAATAGTATAACTGACTTGCATTTTTACCTTTCCCTTACTGTCCTTCCCCTTTCATCCATTTTCGTTCCTTTTCCTTTTAAGCGATTTCTTCCCATTTAACAATCTCTATTATACTTTTTAAACCATACTTACTCTATCAGTTTCTCACATCAGGGACACACTATGGTGTTTACACATGTGAGTCTGATTTATTACACTTATGACTATGATCTCAAGTTGCCTCCATTTACCTATAAAAGTCTCAAGTGTATCCTTCTTTATAGCTGAATACTAGTCCATTGCATAAAAATGCCACATCTTTTGTTTTATCCATTCCTTGGTTGTTGGGCATTTGGATCATTTTCAAGATTTAGCTATGACAAATTGTGCTGCTATAAACATGGGGGTACATATACTGCTATGGTATGATGCTTTTAATTCTTTTGGAAATATACCAAGAAGGGGAACAGTTGGGTCAAATGGAACCTCTACTTTTAGTTTGTTGAGGAGTTTCCACACTGATTCCCACAGTGGTCACTCCTAATTTGACATTTGGGAGAATGGAGTCTTATTATGTGCTGACCATTTACCTGATTGATTCCTATCTTTCCAGAAAAACCTTCAGTAGGAAACATCAAGTGGTCTTTCTTCTAAAATTAAGAAGGCAGCCTTCCTTCAAGATGAGACTTTAGCTCTGGGCACTACTGTTTTATTGTTGCTGTTGATTTCTTTGTTTCACTTGATACATACACATATGTAGTCCATCTTCTTCTTTCTAATGAACGATGGTGTGGGCATGAAACATAGAAACAAATATTCTACTTTTCATAAAATCCTGCCTGTGCTTAGTACACATAATACGTAACTTAAATAAAATCTTAAAATAATAATTGTAAATATAAAATATAAAGTTTTTTATTACTGTTAAAGATTACAGCATGTGAGAGGAAGAAATATACTGAAAATTGGTACTAAATAATATAATTTCTTCTCAACATGGTATAAGTCAGAATCTCAGTTTAGAATATGTATTAAGGTGTAAATGTAAGTGCTGGGGTAGATACATCAAGGGCATTACAAATGCAGAAATAGCATCAGTATTTTAAAAGCTATTTCTCTTATTGAAATTTTATGTAGAAAGAAAAATGTTTGGTCAAAGATTATGATCAAAAATACCAACAAAGAAAGGCAATAAATGTGAACGTTATAGATCTAGGAAAATGATTTAGAAAGACTTAGAAAGGTTAAAAAAGGTTTTTATCTTCTAGTAAAGGGATTCTGAAATTAATCAAAGTTGACACAAAGAACTATCACTTGTCAAATAATATTGAGAATGAATTTGAGCCTAATGTAACTGATAATTGTAGTTTAAATAGGTTCCATGTTAATATTGATAATCATAAAGTACCTTATTCTTGCACATTAGGGTTACTAAATGCTTATGCAAATATTGTCTTATTTTGTTCTCCAAATGAAAAACTTGAAGCCCAGAGAAACCTAGTCACTTATCTGAAACTCCACAGCCTGCAGAACAAGATATTTTCCAACTCTTGCACCAAAGGCTTCTCTTCCCAGGATGCTATGACCCATTCAGAAAATGAGCATTGTAATATTAAGTGGTCAAGTACTGTACTAAAAAGAAAATCTATTAAAAAGCTCAAACAGGTAAGTTGTTTTTTCTTTTTTTGCTTGGGCCTCAATCTTTATTTTTTTCTGAAAGTATCAGATGAACATGCCTCTAGATAATCATACCTGAGCCAGCTAAATTTCAAAGAGCAAAGCAAGTACCATGAGGATTTTCTGAGGTTCATAAGAATGTCATTTGGTATTTATTATTATTAATACATATTTGCAGTACATAACGATTGCATATCCTAAGCAGTGCTTTGAAGTGCAGAAAAAAAGGAGACACAAACACAATTATACTCTACTTGCAGGTATCAAGAACTGATGAAAAAGGCAGACAGATTGTAAGTGAGGATATAAGGGACAAGAGCAACAACATTGAAAAACTTAATCTCAGTGACAGTAGCAAAATTCTGCCCAACCACATGTGTTCAAAGCTCAGTCCCACGATACTGTCACTGGTAGGTGGTAGGACTTATCAGAAGTAGTGCCTTTTGGGTTTCCACAGGTCATGCCCTTGAATGGGTTGTGGGACTTCAGCCTCTTTCATTTCTCTTGCTTTCTCTCTCCCATGGGATGAACAGTGTGCTATTACTACACACCCTGTACCACTGCCGTTGACAACCCTGCCAGAAGCCTAAATGCAGTGGTCCACCCAGTCCTAACTGGAGCCTCTCAGACCTTTTCTCTGTATAAATTAATTATCTCAGTCATTTTGTTACAGTGATGGAAAGCTGACTAACACACCAGCTTAAATCATACAGACTGATCTCATACATCAGTCAACCTTTAAAAGTGAGGGTAGCTCCTGGTCAGAAGGACTGAGCCCTACTTCTCCACTCTGCTCTTGTTCTCGTCCTTCGGGAGCCAACATGCCTGCATGGCTGGCAGTAAGTGGGTAGCAGCATTTCAGCTTCACATGGAACATAGTAGAGACCATAGAAAGAAAGGGGGCCCCCCCTTTCTGCATCGCTTAGAGATGAATACACAGTTCACTAGAGCCCTTATGTCTCCCTGGCCAAATTGATGGTTTGCATAATATCTGCACTAAATAAAATCTTGGTAGAAAATTCAGTGCATCCCCTTGGCCAACTGGGATTTCAGCTGCCATGGAGACATACCTGAGGATTTATGGCCCACCCATAAATCCTCCCATTCCACTGGACTCCGCTAAGCACACACTGAAGCCATCTGACAATCACCTACTGTTTTCAGTAAGTAACTGGCTCTTTTCTGCTTTGGTTTTGTTGTTCATTTTGAAGTTTGCTGAGGGTTACATCCAGATACAGCCAAGCAAATTTCTATTGGCATGTTGGTGTCTGCATTCATATTAGGAAAGTTATACTCTTAATTATTTTTTCAAATATTAGTTGGGGTATGTAGTGAGGGAACATGTGGGCTAATGAATAATTGATTAATTAAATTAATTGAAGCAATCACAGCATTTAGGAAGTGCCTGCTCTGTATGATCACAGAAGCAGATTGTATGCATGTGAATGTGTTTAAAATGGATTATGCAATTAATGCATGTCTATGAGATAGGGTATACATACATGTTTGTCTTGGTTACTTTTCTTTCATTGCTGATACAAAAATCCTGACACACAAAGTTAAGAGAGAAAGGTTTATTTATCTCAGAGTTTGTAGATGTTTCAGTCCTTCATCAGGTGGCTCCAAGGAAGAGTAGCATGGCACATAGAATCACAGAAGGCAAACAGTTCATGGTGCCCTGAAGATAAC
The DNA here is from genome assembly GCF_000276665.1 of Chinchilla lanigera. Taxonomy (NCBI): domain Eukaryota; kingdom Metazoa; phylum Chordata; class Mammalia; order Rodentia; family Chinchillidae; genus Chinchilla; species Chinchilla lanigera. The sequence goes on along the minus strand of NW_004955504.1, from coordinate 5,841,276 downwards.
AAAGCAAGTAAGGGGCCTTGGCAGTGTCTTTCTGCCCCTTTTGTCTTATCCACACTACTTAGGGTGGGTAGCACTCTCACCCTTAAAACTAGTGTCCTTGAGCTTAGTACTGCCCTATAAGTCAATCCTATCATCACACACTCTAGCTGTAGCCACCTCTGAAAAAGCCCCACCTATGACTGCATGGGGCTTTGGGGGAAGATATAGACACAACCAATAACACTGGGTGTCTGGAAAATTTCTGAGTGAAGAACAGCTATTACCCCAGATCTGAGCTTTCTGTTTCCAAATAAGAAAAACGAGTCCACATTTGGCATTCTAATATATTTAAATATATTTATTCCAATGCAGAAATAAATAAACATAGTACACAAAACAAGGAAAGGTTTTTTGAAATAACAATAATAAAATTGTTAATATTGAGTATTTATTATGCTTTGTATGTCATAGAATTAAGTTTTTCATGTGAATAAATTTATATAATACTAACAAAACACCTACAAGGTAACTCCTGTTACTGGTTCTGTTTTCAGATAAAAATTTATAATCATGAAGGGGTCAAGTAACATACCCAAGGGCACACACAGTTGGTCAAGCTTTGTCAGGAAGAAATGTAAAATTCCATGAGGATTTTGAGTTGGGAAGTATACACTAGTGTAAGTACTGAGGGTTGGTTAGACCCTCAGATGCCTGTAGGGGGCATGACCCAGAATGAAGAAAGAGAGAAAAATTTCAGGGTGCAAGGGGGCACCAGTTCACTTCTAGTGGACTGCCTCTGCTACCTCCTTGGTAATTGGCTCACATTTATTGTTTACAAAGTTAGGGTGAAGGTGGGGGTTAACATATGGCTCCTGGAACACTGTATAGAAGACTGTGAGACCTCAGGACTGTGGGGGTTTAAGTCACAGAGTCGGGCTGCCCATAATCTACACATAGTCTGGTCCCCAATATATAAGTGCATAAAATATGACTCCTAAGAAACAAATTGAGAACATTTTACAAGGAAATGATAAATGTAGAGATGTACAGTCAACCTGTATATGGCATTTGCTATGGATAATGTCCACCACCGGCCACTGTCAGATCCTAGGGTAGTGGTCTTTGGGGTTCTGTGAGTCCTTGGGAGGTAGGGCTTTGCTGGAGGGGGACTGTGGGAAATCCAGATGTAATGGGGGTGTGCCTCCGAGACTGTGGGTCCTGCAGGTCCTGTCTCCCCCGCTCCCTGGTCATGTTCTGTGTATGTTCTAGAACCTGCTCCCACCGTTGCTGCCTTGTTTTCTAAAGCCCAAAGCAAATGGGACTGCCTGATTTTGGGCTGGATCCTCCAAAACCATGAGCCAAAAACTTGTCTTTATAAGTTCATTGCCTTGAATATTTCACTGTAGTAACATGAAGCTGACCAATAACAGTGCTTCTAATCTGCATAGTATTTTTTGAAATGCATTATGTAAGCTCAAACCATCAGTTCAGTATGAGACTACAGCATTATAGATGTGTATGCAGAGTGTTGCAGTCCAACCGCAGCAGTTACCTGGAGTATAGGCATTTTCACTGTTATATTCACTGTCCAAACCCTCAGTTCCCCAAACCTCAAGATTTAGAGACAGGTACAAGACCTACCTGGGGACTCTCCTTTCCTTCTGCTCATTGTATGATTCATATCTGTGGGACATTCACTCACAGGCTTCTAAGCATGCTGAAAAGCCAGTGTTCAGGCTTCGTGCTCCTTGCTGTTATGCAATTCAGCATGAGATCACTGGAAGATTTTTATAGGAGAGATCACCGCTAAAACAACAAATTACACTGACATTCCTCTAAAAGGTCACAGTGTAAACTCTTTAATTGCACAATTGTTTTTTAAGACCATTTACTTTTCCCCCAGCTATTTCTGTGCAAGAAAATCATCCCTGGTTACATATCTGCAGCACGGTGATACATCATTACAAGAATCAAAATGTGAAGCTGCTTTTGAAGTTGCCATAAAATGCTGGTAAACAGGAGTTGGCAGAGTGGAAATGTCAAATTTTGTTAAAAGACTTTGAGTGTCTTGGAAAAGAGAAAATATCAGTACACATAATCATGTGGTACAGTACATGGCCACAAAACTACATATTTTCTAAAATTTAGCATCACAAGTTGTGCAGTCAAGTGTAAAATTGATGCATGACACGGATGGGGAGAAAGAACGATGGTGGATTACAGGAATTAATCCATCCCAAGTCTCCCTCCAGGAGATGTACGTAATCCTCTACAGTCTAGGGACTGCAACTGGAGGCTGAAAACTGGAGACGTTTCTTAAATATTAGTTTATCAGGAAGCGAGTGCTTCAGATTCAAGTTTTATTTTAGAAAAACATGATAATTACTGTGTTATCTCTATCTAGGATTCTACAAATTCAGAATTTGCAAAATTATTTTCACATAAAACACAGGATTCCTGTTGTAAAAGTGAAAACAGTGTATACTTAATAAATTCCATCCATGAGAGTGTATGTCATTAAATAAAGAAAACATTCTCTGTATCAATAGCTAAGAACTTCAAACTTAACATTAGTGTGCAACACAGATTGTCGTTACAGCCATGAGAGTTCCAGGTGAGTGGTCATGAGTTATAAATTTTGTCTCACAGGCTGATGTGTGATTAAGCAACATACATAACAAACAGTCTTGATTTTTAACTATAGGAGCCAAATTTTTAGCCATTATAAATTATTAATTAAATTCCCTGGGCCAGAGATATAGCTCAGTGGCACAAGTCCCTGTCTGGCAAGTGCAAGGGCCTGAGTTCAATTCCCAGTACTAAAAAATAAAAAATGAATAAATTCACTTTCCTAAGATGTAGGCTTTCCCTGAAGGTGAACTAGTTAGAAAATTCTCTTCCAAGTATGCCAACAAAATGCATCTAGAGGAAACTTCATTGCTTTATTGTGCCACTTCTGGGAGTGGTAGGCTAATTATGGATCTCCCAAGAATATTAAGGGCCCTGCCAATGATGTCTTATCCCTTCTAAATTGGACACTTATGTTTGAACAATTTTGAAGCTCACCTTGTTCATTTATGATTGAATCAGGGTCTTCGATGAAAAGAACAAGTTCTCCATAGAAGTATTGCTACTTCACGCTTCAAAAAACATTAATCAATTTACCATGTCAATAGTATTTCCTCATTTACTTTTTAATTTTTGTTTTCTCTTATTTGCAATGGAAACATATCATCCCCATGAGACCTTCCTCCTTTCTTTTTTCTTAATTTTATTTGCACGTGTTTGCAGTATATAATGATCACACTCCTCGTGTGGAGTTGGCACGGGTACGAAAGACATCTTTTTTTGTTTGTTTGTTTGTTTTTTGGTTTTTCTCCTGTACCGGGAACCGACCTCACGACCTTGCGCTTGCCAGGCAGGCGCTTTGCCGCTGAGCTAAATCCCCAGCCCCAGGTACGAAAGACATCTTAATTCCTTTCTTTACCTCCCTTCCCTCCCGGCATCTCCTTTACCTCCCCATCCACCTCCATCACTTGGTCTCTTTCCTTTCTGCACAAGGTCTATCTCAGTATTTCCTAAGACCTGAGACTGGATAAGAATATTGGAACCTTGTTTCTCACGTTTTTGGATGCTGGGACTTCCAAAATCCAGAGAGCAGTACGTCTGGAGTCTGAGGAGAACTCCGCATTTCTGCGCTGGTGCTGCATCTTCACAAAGCAAAAGAGATGGAGGCACGGGGGCCTGGAGAGCTCCCTCCAACCCTTTTAAATGGCACCACCCACACTCACAAGGGCAGAGTCCTCATAGCCTCACCCTGTCCCGCGTGTCTGGCTTCCAGTAACGTCATCTCAGTGGACGCTTTTCAGCGTGAATTTTGAAGGGACACATGCGTGCAAACCCATACACTATGCCAAAAGTTTTCCCTAAAGACCAGATGCTATCATGTCTTACTCATCACAGGAATTATTGAAAAGCATGCTGTGTAACTTCAGAATATTTCAAAATATTCATAGAATTTTCTGTTATCAATGTCTATTTAATGATATAATTGAAAACAAAATTTTGACTGATGAGTACAATCAATTACTTGCAATTCATTGAATGAGAGCTACAACTGTCAGCTTTTTACTTTCTTGACATTATTAGTACCTACTTTGTATTTCAGATGATGATCCCAGGCATTTAAAAAAATTATGTCTATTTTGCTGTGGTTGGGTGGAATTTTGCTACTGTCACTGAGATCAGGTTTGTTGATGTTATTGCTCCTGTCCCTTATATCCTTGCTTATTATCTGTTTGCTTGTTTCACAGTTCTTGGAAAGGACTGGTGATATCTGCAAGTACAGTACGATTGTGTTTGTGTCTCCTGTTTTTTCTTGTACTTCAAAGTACTGTAAGTCTCTGCATACACATCTATAGTGCTATCGTCTCACTGAATTGATGTTTTGAGCTTACATAATGATTCCTTTCATTCTCAATAGTAGAATTCTTCTTCTAAAAAGCACATTCAGAATAATATAGTCATGCTGATATTCATATTAACATTTTAATCAGTATTTGCATCATATATAAATTGATCATTTATTCACTTATATCCTATTTGTGTCCTTATATTTAAACTGAGTCTCTTATGGAAAGCATACACTTGGGTCCATGTTATCACGTAATATGAAAATCTTTTAAGCAGTGTTAGACCACTAACATTTACTGTAATTTTTGACTTAAGTTTAAATCTACCTTATTGTAGTTTTCTATTTTGTGCATGTTGGATGCCTCCTCACCATTTTTCTCTTTTTCTTTTTTCTTTTTTTTTTTGGTACTGGGAATCGAACTCAGGACCCTGTGCTTGCCAGGCAGGCACTTGTGCCACTGAGCTATATCCCTGGCCACCCCTTCACCATTTTTCTGATATGGGATTCTTTTGCAATGCTTGAATAATTACACAATTTCACTTTAGCACCATTATTTTTATTTTACCTAGTTCTTTTAAATTTTAATGATTTTATAGAGTTTTATAATATACATTTTAAACTTTCTTCAATCTAAATTTGAAAAACACTGTGTCATTACCCTATAGTTAAAAAATTCTATTAAAAATATTTCCATTTCTGCCTAGCCATTCTTTGTGGCTTTAGATTTTATTTGTGCACACACTATGAAAATAGACAAAGTTGGTAGTATTTTTGCTTTCAGTGGTCAACTGTCCCTAAAGATGAACATATCTTAAAATTAGAGAAGAAATCATCCACATTTATTTCTGAGTTTACCACTGCCAATATTCTTTGTCTTTTTCTAGATCCAAATCTATAATTCCATTTTCTCTCTTCCTTCATTTCCTTTGACATTTCCCACAAATAAATTTTTCTGGTGAAAATTTCTGGCCTTTTTTTTTTCATTTTTCTGCCTAATTTTTTGCTTTTACTTTTAAAAAGTGTGGTTCTGACAGATAATTCTGTGTTGACATTACCTCTTTCAGTTCGGTAAAAATTTTCCTCATTTTCTTATTTGTGTATACTATCACCAAAAAAAGAAGTGTTATGTCATTATTATGTCACTATTTTTTTGCATGAATGCATCTCCTTCTCACTTGGTAACCTTTAAGATTTTCTTTTCATTTTTGGTTTTCAGTAAATTGGTTGTGATGTGCCTTGGCATGGTTGTTTTTTGTTTTTTTGTTTTTTTTCTTTTGGACATTAGTTGAGCTTCTTACATGTTTGGCCTTGCAATTTGCCTCAAATTTGGAAACATTTCACCTACCAAGTCTTCAAATATTTTCTCTTTAAGTACCCCCCCTTTGCTTAGCGGTTGTGGTTAGAAGTGTGGCGCTTAAGCTTTATTGCCAGCTGAACCAGGTTACGGGATTCCTGGAAGGTGACTGTTCTCCTCAGTGATGCTCACTGGTGGATGCGGTGTTAGGGGGCAGGTCCATTGCAGTGGGTCATCGCTTGTGGGTGAACCTGAGTTGCGGACTCTTCTCCTGCACTTCACTTTAGTGGCTCCATAAACTGAGCAACTTTGCTCCACCACACCCCTGCACCCTGATGTTTCTGCCTTGGAACCAGCTCACCATGAACAGAATCCAGCATGAGTCACACAGACCGTTTCATTCTTTAAATTGTGGCTGTCAAGTGTTTGGTCCCAACACTGGAAAAGATGATCAGTCTAGTTGCACCCTGGTTCTTGGTTCTATGTGTGTGTGGGGTGTGTGTGTGTGAGTGGTGTGTTAGTAGGGATTGAGGGCAGTCTACACCGAGCTACATATCCTCCTCTTTCTACTCTTCTATATTTTTTTTGTGACATAGTCTTACTAAGTTGGCCAGGATGGCTTGAACTTGAAATCCTCATGCCTCAGCTTCCTAAGAAGCTAGGATTAGAGGAATATGTCACAACCTGGATTCTGCTCATTTTATTTCAATGCAGTTTCTCTCTATGCATTCTTTGTGGTGAATTTTATAGAAAAAGTCTTATATTCCTTGACCCTTTTTTCCACAGTTCCTAATCCATTGTAAATTATACCCAGCTTTGTTTTCCTTACAGATATCCTACATTTTCCACTCTAAAATTTCCTTTTGAGTCTTTGTATGTTGTGTAATTTTCTCTTTATTTTCCCGCCTTTTCCTATTTAAATAAGTGGAATATGTTTGTAATAACTCTTTACAATCGTCTCTTTCTTATCCCTCATTTCTGGTTTTTTCTTATTATTTTTCCTGAGTATTGATCATGTTTCCTGTTTATTTAAAAAGCAAATCTATTGAATATCTGCCATCGTGAATTTTATCCTTGTTGGGTGCTGCATATTTTCATATTCTGTTAAATATTATAGATTTTTTCCTAAGGAGAAAATCCGTTTGATTCTTTTGAAGTGGGTTTTTAGGTTTCATTAAAGCCTACTTAAGTTATTGCTTGTTGTAGGCTGACATGGGCTTGTCTCAGAGCCAAAACACATCTAGTGTTCTCAGGATTCTACCCAATACCACGTGCATGAGGCAACTTCCCACCATGGCTGGTGGGAACACAAGGGACCTCAGCCCATGTGAGCTCTTAGAGTTGCTCTGCCCACTCCTGCCCAGTTGTTTCATTTTCCCAACTTTGATTCTTGTCTTCCTTGCACAGCTAGTAGTTATTCCAACATGAAGGGGCCTTAGTGAAGTCCCCTGGAGCTCTCTTTTGCAAACATTATTTTTGCTTGGAAGTCTTTTCCTCAAAGTCCAGAGGCCTTGACCTTTCAGAACCTTATTTATGTGTCATCAGCAAGACCCTTGGGCTGGGTTTGGGTTGCGCTTTCCCTTTCTGTGGGCTGCACATTCTGGAATAGGAGATAGGTGTGAGCGGAGAGCTCACCAATCGCTTCCTACCTCTCACGTCCCATGTCCCGTGGTGAATATTAGGCAATGCTGCAAACCATTATTTCGTACATTTTGTCCCTCTTTCTAGTTGCTTAAGATAGAAGAAGTATTAGTTTGCTCAAACCGCCATAACACAACCATACACACTGAATGGTTTAAACAACAGTAACAGTAAACAACAGTAATTTATTTCTCACAGTTCTGGAAACTGAAAGTCATAGGTCAAGGCACTGGCAGATTCACTATCTGATAGGGCAATGGTAAGGTCCAGCTTCCTGGAACAGGATTTTTGTTAATCTTGATTTTCAACTTGTCTTGACTGAGAATTTTCTAGAGAGATGACAATTTTAAGTTATTGCTTGTTGTAGGCTGACATGGGCTTGTCTCAGAGCCAAAACCTATCTAGTGTTCTCAGGATTCTACCAATGGTTTGCAGCATTGCCTAATAACAGTAATTTATTTCTCACAGTTCTGGAAACTGAAAGTCATAGGTCAAGGCACTGGCAGATTCACTATCTGATAGGGCAATGGTAAGGTCCAGCACTAGCCCATTTTTGAGTTCAGAGCTCAATGTTTTTTTAAAAGTTGGAGCCTATTTGGAAGAAGTGGGTAAAGGACCATGAACTTGGGGACTATATCTCAGAATATCCTGTGCGTTCAGGGTGGTGTGGCTGTAGACTTGGGGACTGTATCTGGTTCATATCTCCATCCACTAGGGCTTTTTCCTTCTTCTTTTCTTCTAGGATCCCATGAGGTAAACACCTGTCCCCTTCCACCATGCTTCCGCCTGGGAGCTGACTAACAGCCAACGTGGAGTGGATCTTCTGAAGCCATAAGGTAAAATAATTCCTCCTCCTTTAAGTCACGAGTGTCAAGTTTTTTGCCCTGGAAACTGAAAACTAATGCATCCGCTTTCTCATCACATTTTTACATGGTGGGAGAGGCAGAAAAGCTTCTGTAGTCACTTTTCAAAGGACACCAATTCCACTCGGGACTCTTCCAGACTCCTGACAGAGTCACCTGCCAGAGGCCCCTCAGAACACCATCACACTGAGCGCTTGATATCAGCACACCGCATATGAATATTGTGGAATACATTTAGTTCACAGTATTTCAAAAGGCTTTCTCTTTTTTCTTGATCTATATTTTATTTTAATTATAAAATGTTTAATAAATATCTCTATAGTAAAAAGCATTCCACTTAGGAAGAGGAAGCCAAAGCATTATGCGTACATTCAGACAATTTATCAATACCTAGAAAATGTTGTGCTACCCTAGGGCAATATAGGCCAAAATAGAGGCTGATGTTCTATGCATCTATTTTGAAAAGTAGAGATAATTTCACTAAAATATCTCATCTACTGTTAAAAGAAGAAATCAAAATGAGAAAATCTATGGTCCAAATATAGGCAGTGCTAGATGTTATCTTTGCTTCTAGAAAGAAACTAATGTCAAAGAAAAATGCTATACGTGTGTTCCCAGAGAGCTCTCAGGAAAATTTAGGATTAATGGATGATGAAAAAGTAAACTGGTTAACTTTTTAGGAGGCCATTGCCTTATCCATTTGGCAACTGGAGCTAAACTGATGAACTTTTTAAAGAAACTGATGTCTTTAAGCAAAGCCTCTAGAGTTGGGACTTCAGGCTGGTTATTGGAAGACTTGGATTCTGGTCCATGAGCACTTCATAGGGGTCATTAAGCTCCTTTGGGGTTGTTTTAATTCCAATCCCATATTGTTTCTGCCCAAAGTCATTAGTGCTTATATGATGCTGTGCATACAACAGATGACCAATGTAAAATTCCAAAACCCTAAATCTGAACAAATGCTCCAGTCCTTCTTAAGAATAAACTATGATGTTCTAACACTTTGAATATCATCACCACTCATTTGGTAAAAGTTAGCCAAAGTATTCCAGGTGAAGATGAAACACTTTATTTTTCTCTCTTTCCACATTTTTCATTTTCTACCACTGTGATCTTGTATTTCTACAAAAATCCAACAGGTCCTAGATAGAACTAAGTCAAAGAACACCACACTTCTTAAAGAAATGATATAGGGCACTTTGTGTTCACTTAAACCACCATGCATGTTGTTTGGTTGGAAGGTCATATTGCAGAAAATTTCACTTCCCAGAACTCTAAAAAATCCCTCTCCTGCTTGGTCACTATGAAGAACTTTCTGTGGAGGGTATCTTTCCTGGTGTCTACCAATCTGAAAAAGGGTCCTTTCATTCCTTCAAATCCTTCTCATTTAGCAAATGATGATTCTAGAAGATGAATGGTAGTTCAGCTAAGAGAGGAAACAGCTAGTAAGGTATGTGTTTCAAAGACAGGAAAACCCCTGTACAAAGGCAGAGGCTTGAGAAAACCTGTCATATGCACCATACAGAAAGGCAAACAAAACAGAACGTGAAATCACAGGTGCTGAACTTGTGCAGAATGATGGAAGACAAGTAGTTCAAGTATGAGTCAGCAAAATATTTTCCACTACAGGTTGACAATTTGATCTTTCATGAATTTTGTAGTTATGAGAACGAGAGAATCTCACTGGTGTTGTTAGGTAATATTGATTATGGGGAAGGGGAAATGGCTCCTGCCTGGAAAATTCAGTTTTCTTAGGAGGGTTGTAGAAATACCTGGTGAGAGGCTGTAACTCTGGTCTTCCCAGAATGTTGTGACTCATGGAGCGGTGTGTGCTGCAGGGATTCTGGGAATCATGACTATATGAAGTTTCTTCACAATATATTGGCTACTGCAGGACATGAAATTGCTAAGCTAAGAAGGAAACTTTATCCACCATGGATTAATCTCATCTCCTTGCACCTGAACTCTAATATAGGTAGGGGAAAGAAGCATATAAAGGGAATATGTATCCCTGCCTGGTGACTGCATGAACTAGTGATGCATATACTGCTACAAGGCTCTCACAGGACCTCTGACTCCTCCTGCTATGTGTCAAGAACTGTCAAGTATGTTAAGTTTGTCTCTACTTCCCAACTAACAAGCTAGCCTGCAACCATTTGTACATATTGGTAGAAGATGTAAGAGTCCTGCAATGGACACAAAGACATTTATTACTGCAGGCACAGTAGGAAGCCTAACCTTCTTACTCTGACGGGTTTTGAATCTCCTTCCCAGGGTGACACAGGTATATACTGTGATGCAGGACAGGTTGTTTACATCACAGCCAAGTATGCCAGTACATAGGAAACCCTAATGTTTTATAGCAAGCAGCTAGCAGATCTTTCCAACAGTTACCCTAGAGGAAGACATTATTTCCTATATGAGGCACCAAAGAACCCAGTCCTCTGCTCCAGAGGAAAATAGTTTCCACTCTGTTAGTTTGGGTGGTTTGGGTCCAAAGTAGAGCTACAAATCATACCGCCAGTTTACAAAAGGGGGTATCTATCAAAATGAATTAATACATTTAATAAAATACATCATATCAAGACATTATGAAGTGTGATAAAAATGTTATATGTTAAAATTTTTTAAAATTGTTACAGTAAAAAATACTATTTTTAATATTTTTGAGCAAATGTCAGAATCTAGGAGAAAAATGTGTGAAACTTATGAATGGAGAAGTCAAAAGACAGAGCACACCTGGAGATGAAGAGAGTGGGGAGGGGGGGGAAGTAACAGAATGGAGCTGTGCCGTGTGCCGGGACCCACTCTCCATGCTGGATCAATCATTACGTACTGCAAACATGGACGAGTAAAACAGGTTTAAAAGATGGGAAAAAATACCGATGCCCTTAATCGCCCTCAAACTCCTTCCCCTCACTTTGAACACATTTATCCCACTGTTCTTACCACCTTCTGCAACAGTTTTGGAAGTCCTCTTTCTTGAATATGTTTGATTGTGTCCTCATGGCTGCCTGTGTGTTCTGAATCTATTAGGAGTATTTACCTTTTGTGATCATTTTGAATTTGGGGAAGACCCAGAAATTGCATGGTGCCGGAGCTGACAGGTTAAGGTGAATGAAAACACACCACAGTGTTCTCGGGAAGCTGGCTTTCTGTTGGATGACACTGGAAGCAGCATTCACCACCTCTTAAAGACACTCATGAAATAGCACTCCCAGACTTGCTCCAGAAAGTGTCAGGAATGACAGGATGAATAAGGGTGTTTGAAGTGAGGGAGACTAATCTGAGGGGGATTGATACCAGTACATCTTTTACTGTGATATATTTTTCATTTAAGCATGTGGTGTTTGATTCACGTTCATATGCGGAAAAACAGGAGAAGCTTACTGTCCGTTGGAGAGCATGCGTACTGACTAGTAGACGAGCAGAGCCATTTTCAGTGTTGGGCTGGGCCTGGGCTGGGGTTAGGGAGTGGATAGGACTCCTCTGCATGCAGAGAGGGAACACGTGACCAGCATGGCAGACAGGAGGGGCCGTGTTTCTGGTGGAGACACAGATCTTTCTGCTCACTCCATTGCACAGGTTGGTGGGCGTGACATTGAAGCACAGGCATTTGTGCTCATGCCACGGAGGAGCCAGCAGACAGAGTCCTGGCACTGGCGTGGGCAGAGGCCTCTGATTTCTTAATGAGGACACTTGTGCAAAAGCTATGGCCAGGCGAGGCTGCAGAGGCACAGCACCGTGAACCTGTGGCTGGGGTAGCCATCTCTCAGCACTGAAACTGCAGTACGCCTCTTCCTCCTGCAGCGTTCCCCCAGCGCCCTCTGCTGAACGCCAGAGCATGGCCCTTGCTTTAAAGGAGAAAAGCTGAGGAAACTGGTTTATCCCCAGCATGACTGGAGGGCACGTCAGAGCTCTGAGGCCATAGTGTAGTTGATGCCCAGCATAACCCCCTGGAAAAGAATCCTCAGAAGTGTGCAACCTGTGCTGGAACTCCCTGGAGAGCTGTAGGTTCCCACAACAGCGATGGTTCCTGCAGTGGCTAAGACTTAGCACATTGGAGGCCAAGTGTGGCTTGCAGTGGTTCTGAGGGCTCAGTTGGACCTAAGAAGACCCCTGCTGGGTAGAGAGACCGGACGGCATCAGAACAGACAGACGCTCACACAAAACCAGACCTTTTATCCCGCAAATCACGAAGGGCCAGTCAAAGGAAAAGTTGTCCTAAGGATGATGATTTTAGTTGGAAATGAAATGCAGATTTAAAACTAGTAAATGGTAATAAGTAATTTTTCTTCACACTACATACCAGAAATTATATTTGACATTTCTTTGTTTGGGGAGGGTAGCCCTCATAGACACATGGACCTGCAGTCAGGCTAGCGAAACAGGCTCTGCCAGGCAGAAGACCCCACCGCCCTACAATTCAGGGGAGGGAGGATACTGGAAGAGGGCTCCTTCTCTTCTGCAAGTCCTTCGCCTGGGCTGCCGATGCCACAGGCTCCATAATGTGTGCACACTTTAGCCTCTCGTGTCATAGAAACAGGAAGGACTCAGAACGAAGGACTCTGAGGCCTCTGCCCTATGCTGCCTTAGACACCTGAGCGCGAGCACTGTTCCCTTCCATTTCGCTAGAAGTGCCTGACTTCAGTGAGTAGACACTGCACGCAGAATCTGGGTGTGGAGGGCAATTTTACAAATCCTGACACGGGATGAGTTGTTTGTTTGTTTAATGTAGGCAGAGTGAGCAAGTTGCTCTTCAGATTCCTTGGGAGATTCTTTCCCCTTCTTCCAAGCAGTAATTCACGTCAGGGGCCTTCACTGAGTGTGTCTGCCTTTCACAGGCCCTGTTTTATTTCAGTGACTGCTCTGTTTAATCATGTATCAAACAAACCACACTTGCACGAACTGAACGGAAGCAGAGTGGCACCAGCGGGCTTGACTTGTGTTTTTCTGGCAACGACTGAGCTCATTCGGTTGACATTGGAGGATGTGCCTGCGCTGACTAATGACTGTCAGGGACAGCACTGCGCAAGCGCTGGTCCAGCGAGGACTCGGCGGCCCCGGGCGCACACCACAGGCATCCGCAGGCCGCACTTCCTCCTCCCGGGCGCGCTTCTCCGACACAGACATTGGTGTTTGTGGTCAAGATTGGCCTACTTAACTGGAACAGCACTCAGTGTCAGGAGAATTAGCCTTTAATGTCTGTTAGAATTCGGTCTGGTAAAACCTAATTTTTACCAGGAATTGTGAAGTTACGGATTACCTCATTTTGATCAAAGGGGAGATGATTTGAAGGAATAGACTTGTAGTTTAAAGAATGCCAAGTTTGAAAATTTCTGCTATTTCTGCTATAGTGTTTGGTCCCTTACAAATGGCTGACTGTATTTGTTGTATCTGTTCAGTATTTTTAAAATTAATTTTAATTGAATCACCTTCAACATAGATAAAGCCGCATGCAGACTCACTAGGACTTGACAATGTGCTGAAGGCGGCAGTGCTCCCCTTGCTTCTTGTAGAGATGCAGGTGGAAGGCATCACTGTTCTCTAGGAGCCTGTCCCATGAAGAGATGGAGGAAGAAGGAAAACTGCACTATAATATTTCTCTTTTGTTGCATTTTTTTGTCTCTTTGTAAAGAACACTTCTCTAAGAGCTCGATCTAGTATGGCAAGCTCAAGAGACCATGTAGAGAGTTTAACTTCAGTTGATTTATTTCTTCTGTCTGGTAGAATTAGGCACAGTTCTAAAGAAGAAATCTGACTGATGATTTTTTGACTTAGGATCTACTTATTCAAAGACCTAAAAGACACTTTTACCACCTTGGTAACTAAAATTTTCATGAGATGAATGACTCTAAGCTGGTAGATCAGTGGGATCCAAAATAAATTGACCCTTTAGTCACAGAATTGCAATTCACAATGGAAGGTTCCTCCTTCCCACTGCGTGGTCTATGCTGTCCTAGTGATAGGATCTCCGGTGTACATCGTCTGCTAGTAACTCGACCGGAAAGTTGTAAGCAGATGGTAGGGAGAAATTAAAACCTCCTCTATCCAAAACAAGTGCAATTTCTTTATCTCATTGTTTAAGATCAGAATATCTCATCACACCAGCTTTATTGCTGAGGTAAGAAAAAATAATAAAAACAAGAGCAATGCGGAAATTCCTGAAGCAGATCGCTGCACACCGGAAGAGGCGGAAAGCGTATCGGTTGGTGAGTAAACTGCAATTGAAATTTATCATGAAAATGTGTTTGCTCTATTCAGATGAGCACCTTGTACGGTTGGTTAGAAATCAAAAGGTGAGAGCAGCATCTACACAGAGGGTGACGATAAGCATTACCGTAAGTTCCTCGATTCTGTGCACAGAACTATTGCTCCCAGGAAGCGACAGTGCGGAAGGACCATGGATAATAGCCCCCACACCTGAGTTCCTGGTACCCATTAGATGGCTGATAGGACCAGCTCAGATTGCAATACAAACGATATGTGTTTTAGGCCCCTCAGTTGTGATGGTCTGAACTCAGCCTAGACTTACTTGAGGGAACAGGAACCCCAAGGAGCTGCAGCTTCCACCTTCAGAGTGCATACTGTTCTCCAAAAGAGGGCAGTTGGCCCAGCAGCCCCCTGATGGGAGGACAATTGTTGTATCTGTTTGCTTTCCTCTCATGTTTACAAAGTGGCTCTCATGACTCCAGCCATCACAGCCTTGTCTGTGTCTATCCCACAGCCAGAAACTCCTCTGTTTTACAGAGAACTAAGTCACTTTCCCACAGGCCCAGCACTCTGTTTGTGCCTCACTTGCCACCCGACAGGGATATGGGCTGCTGTCTCCATTCCTACAGCAAAGCAATCATAGCCCAGGACTCTTTATGTGGCATAATTTCCTGAGTGTGCTTAACTGTTCAACGAAGCGTGCAGAGCTGACCTCCTCTTTCTGCAGCTGCTCTGCTCCTTTACCCCATCTCTCTTGAGCTGTCTGCAGCTCCAGATCTGCACCCTCAGACCATAAAATCCTTATTTTATTTGTCCCTCCATGCCAGTCCCTGCGCGCTGGTGCCCAGTGTTTTTGTTTGCCCCCCTTGCTTTTCTGGGGCGGTTTGATTTACCCCACCCCTGGAGAGTTGCAGCGGCGAGCAGGGGATGTTTACTCACCTGCCTGTGTCAGAGCTGCGGGAGGGGGTCACGCTGCAAGACTTCAGGGCACTCATTCATTTCCAAGTGCCAGACGCAGCCTGTGTGTCCAGACGTGGCAGCAGCACTGAATTTGGAGAAGAGAGTGGCTTCGTTTGAAAAACTACACTGTAAATTTACTGTCGGAAAAAAAAAAAAAAACATTGATTTTTGGCACTCTCTCTTTCGCCCAGCTTTTGCTGCATCTTTCTGGAGCACTGTGACAGTCTGTAACGAGTCTGCTTGTAACCATCCCTTACTTCCTTCAGCAATCCGCCAAATTTACTTTCAATCTCAGCTGACCCTGTCCTTGGGTGGTGTTCCGGAGAGTCCCAGGTTGATTTTCAGATTCTCACTCACTCTGCCCTTCAGCCTCTCCTGCCTTCTCCCCCACGGCGACACCAGACAGACTGGGTCTGGGGGTCATCTCAGTTTGCTGGAAGCAAAGAGGAGGAGGGGCCGTACAAAGCCGTAGACCTTTCAAGGTTTAGACACATGCAGACTCAGGGCAAAGCCACAAGGGGAAGGGAAGCCAGCTGTGGGGGTAAGGGGCCGTCTGTGAGCTCCCCGGGCAGTCCCTGCCTGCCTCTGCAGCCACTGCCCATCAAAAGCCATGCCTGGGCTTCTGGGTGACTGGACAGCTGTCTTGGTTCCAAGGTCAAAGATGGAGTCCTGAGTCCTGGCTAGGGTGGGGTCGCTCTGAGGATGCCAGGCTCCCAGTCAGATGGGCAGGGAGCAGAGAGGGGCCGAGGCGAAGGCAGGTGGAGCCCAGCTAGCAGCACCTGCGTGAGTTGGAGTTAGTGGATGGAGCGGTGCCCACCGGGTCAGCACAGAAAGGGGCACGGCAGGCCTCTCACAGAAGATCTGAGTGCCTGTGCCTGGGCTGGGGTTCAATCGTAGTGCAGGTTAGGACCCTGAACCTGGAATCCAGGCCAGGACTGCCGAGGACTGAGCAGAACTGTGAGCACCTGGGACAGTGCTACAACTAAGGATGGGTTCCTTGAAGGGCCAGAGAACGTGCTCGTGAGCAGACTGCAGCAGAGGCCGGCTGGTGCACTGGGCAAGTTGGCCAGTGTCTCGAGTACAAGAGGAAATGTGCTGGAAGGACTCCAGACTTCTCCTGGAGGAACTGCGGAACCAAGCTCCACAAAAGCCTCACCATTCACGTATCCAGTTTTCTGCAGAAAATCATTTACAAAAGGATATGGTTTATTGATTTGCAAACCACAATAACCTTCAGGGAAAGAAATCCACAGTGGGTCCCCAAGTCATTGTCAAGGTGATGTTTTGGGTCTCCTCTTCTGGAAAATGGGTCTCACAGCATGTACTTTGCAAAAGTGTTCTGGAAGCAGCAGAAAATCTAGTGGTGTTTTCCTGAATGGTACCTGGTTTATGTTAGAACCCAGTAAATGACAGCAACCATTTCTAGGTCAGGACAACCTCTCCCAGCACTTTAGAATCTAGTAAGTTGTTGTCTTTCCTGGCAAAAAATAAGGGCGGGAAAATGATGAAAACAGGGTCAGGGATGGAGGTTGATTTAAGATGATTTGACCTATCTTGAGGTGGGGACTAAGAGCCTAACCTTTCACTAAGGAAGAACTTGTTGAGCATTAAGGCAGATGGCTTCTTCGCATAAAGCAGAAGAAAATAGGAATTTATTTGTTCTTCCTGGTTTTAGATCTGAGCCAGATAAGTGTTTCAAGATTCTTCCAGAATTACAGCACACAGAGAAGGCTTCACTTAAGATCTTTAGCATCTGTTCCTGGGAGTGCTGGCTGCTTCGGTGACCCACGTAACTCTCTGACCTGAATGAATGTTTTATTAAAACTGCGCCCAACCTTCTCTGTTGGAGGGAATTGTGCTTAAGGAAGTGTGATTTTATACTGCTTTTTATACATTCATGGAAGGAATAAAGGATGGTATACAGTACACAAAGCAAAAATTGATGAGAAAATCCCAGAATCAAGCCTCACTGATGTAGAGGTAAGAATTAGAACATAGAAAATTGTTTTTTTCCCTCCACCAAAGTGGGTTTTCTGGTTCCAACCAATGCCTCTTTTTTTTTTTTTTTTTTTTGACATTTTCACCATTATGCATTCTAATTAAAATACTAAGCTCTATTGTATTTGAATAGAGTGTAATACTTTTGTAAACCTCAGGACCTCAATAGTTACCACAGAGGACTTATCTGCAGATAAGAAGAGATCCCCCTGTGACTCCCCACTGTCTCCTTGGAGGAGATGTTGAATAGCACCCCAAATCAGCTTCATATATGCACATGCATATCTTTGTTTCAAAATTTACTTCACATCATGTACATTTTGTTTTGTTAAATATCGTCCTGTGTACTTTGGGGTATTCATTAAACATTCTCTGAATATTCCAAAAGAGCAATCACACCATGTTACCTCAAAGCACATCAAACAGCGGATCTCGCTTTTCTCAGACGTCGGAGTTCTACAGAATGAATCCACTGGCTGAGCACCACCCACATCCCCCCCCCGCCCCCGCTCTGGAAGACCTCGTGAGGATCTGGGCACGGGACCCAGGAGGAGCCTGGAGCCACCCAGCTCCCAGCCCTGAGCAGTCGGGATTTGGGGGAGGTCACTTACACAGTTACTGCAAGAGAAGTCTAAACGATTAAATTCCATAATTATAGCAATTTCAAATGTGATAAAATTTGACACTGTTTTTATAGGAAAGTAATTCATTTGCTTCAGTTTCACACCTTTTAAGATGTTATTAAGCAATTAAATTTGTTCTTTGAAGAGTGAGGCTTGTACAGAACGCCACACCTTCATAAAATATGTCCCATTCAAGAGCTTATGGATCCAAGGAGATATCTCGAGGTTACAGGGGCTGGGAATTATTGTTATTTAATTTCTTTGCTCTGTGCTCCCTTTGCTTAAGTGCTCTGTAGTTTACTGTCCTTAAGCAGCCAGGTTAATGATGTTTGCCTTTGGAGATGAACGTTGCTGTGAGGAACAATTCTCTCACCTTGGGGAAGTTAATCTCAGTCAGCTCTCACCTTAGGAGAGGAAAGGAAGAGCTCTTGGTGGGAGGCTGGGTTTAGAGAGGGCGTTAGAGCAGTAGCTGAGAGGCTACCTTGGTGTTTCCCACCTTGCTCGTGTGCAGTCTGTGCTCTCACTAAGCCTTCTCCTTCTCTACTTGATTACTTGGAGGCAGGTCTTGGGGTCAGGCCAAGGAAACAGCCAATGAGGCTCTAAGTGACACTGAATCATTCCATCACCTCTGGTTTCCGTGGGTGTCCCTGAAGTTTCAGATTACCCACCCCTCACTAGTAGGAGTGTGCTATTCCTTAGGCAGCAGTGACCTACAAAGACTGAAAACAGATAGATTCTCCCATGGAGGGGGCTCCTTGCCTAGTGTGTCATCCCTCCTGCTGCAGGAAAGGGTCCGCTGTAACTACAACGACTTCTGAGGTTCCACATCCAATATATTTGGTTTTCCAGGCATTTAGATTTTCAGATCCAGTTGTTTGGGTTTTTTAAATTTTTGCTTCTATAGTAAAATAAAATAATTCACAGTATGATAGACATTGTGAAATAATAGGAAAGCACTCAAGGGTAAAGGGCAACTGGGCTGTGGGAAAAGAGAAGAGAAAGAAGGAGAAATGTTGTATGTATGTATATACAGGATAGTTAACATGGTTGTTCTACTGTCTTCTATTTCTTTGCTGAAAGAAACTGTCAGTGAGTCCTTGGTTGACCAGTATTGCATGTCTCTATCTGCTTTCATGAGAAACCACTTTGAAGATATCAATATGTAATGCAACCAGAATTATTAATTTCTTACCACTTTGTAACTCTGTATTGTCTGTACTGTTCTTTTGCTATTTTGTAAAATTTTGTCTGTCTGTGAATGTTTTCCTTTTATTTTTAAAATAAAAAAAATAATAATAATTCACAGTATTCACTGCTAAAATCACCCTGCAAAATACAGCTCGGTGCTATAAATTAGGCCTTTCTCTGTGTCTGTCAGTCTCTCTCACTGTCTCTGTCTGTCACTGTTTGTCTCTCTCTGTTTTCCTTTTCTCATTCCCACCCCAGTGCATTTTTAAGAAGCCACTGGGTCAGATGAGGGAAAATAAGATAACAAGCCCTAGGCTCAGCCCACACAGCAGTAGAAAGAGGAGAACCTTGGAAAGAGGAGACGCTGGCTTGAGGAGCCTCCACCGCTCCTTCCTCCTGCTTGGGAAGTGATCCCTGCCCTAGCGGGTTTCCATTCCCTCTGTCCTTCCCTGTTTCTCTTGTTTTTTTCCCCACCATTTTCATTAGTTATATAGAACAGAGCATTTCCTTTTGATAAATCCTTATATGCACATAACATGTGAGCTATTCCGAGAAAAATAGTGTATATGTTTAAATTTTAAAAAAATATTGCAGAAAAGATACACTGACACTAACGCCCCTCAAGTTACCCCCCCCTTTGAATACGCTTAGCCCTTCATTCTTGCCACATTTGGAGCATCTCTCAAGGTCTTCAGCTGCACTGTCATAGCTGCCTTCATTCCTGAATCCTTTCACATTGTTTATGTTTCCCTTTGCCTTTGGGGAAGAGCCGCAAGTCGTGTGGTGCCAGAGTGGATAAGGCTGCAGCATCGTATCGTTAGGCAACCACCCTTCTGCTGGAGAGCACTTTGCAGCTACATTCACTGTATTTTTTTAAAAAATACAAGTTACATAGACACTCACAACAGAGAACTTCCAAAACTGCTGCAGGATGTAGAAAGGAAGGTGGGACCAGTATGTTCAAAGGGAGGGGAGGGCTCTGAGAGGTACGAATGCCAGCGTGTCTTGAGCTGTGTTACTGCCGATACATCTTTAGCGTAACATTTTTAATTTAATGTGCCCCTTATGTGTTGCTCATGCCTTGCACTTTGATCATCTCCCTCTTTCCACTCTGTTCCTTCCTCCAATCCCTTTTCTCTTCTCTACTAATCTCCCTTCTAATTTCACATTGTTTCTCCTTTTCACATATTTTTGAGCGTTGTTTTAATTTTTTTTTTTTCTTGGTTTTTCTCCGGTACCAGGAACCGAACTCACGACCTTGCACTTGCCAAGCAGGCGCTTTTGCCGCTGAGCTAAATCCCCAGCCCCCTTGAGCGTTGTTTTAAACATGCACCTCCTTTTGTGTAGGGAACTGGGGGATCTTGAGCAAGGATGGATTCTCCTTTAGCACGGGTCTCAAGATATCTAGTAGTTTCTCATCAGAATGTTCAAATATGATCCCTCTATGTTTTTACAATTAGAAGTAAAGTAGAAGAGGGGCTGGGGATTTAGCTCAGTGACACAGTGCTTGCCTGGCAAGTGCAAGGTCGGGAGTTCGATTCCCCGTACCAGAAAAAAAAACAAAACAAAAAAAAGTAAAAGAATTTTAACTCTAGAAAAAACGATAGTCTTTTCTGAAATTTGTGAGCTACAATCCCTGGTTAACCTCAGCTTAGTCATGAGTCCACTGCTTGTTCTGTTACAGCTGCCTGATGTTGCCTAACAGATTAATATGTACTTAGCAGCTTCACGGTTTTAAATATCTAACCTCTCCCTTTTCACAAGTTCAGACTGAAACCTTTTCACAAGGTTATTCATACCTGCTTACGTAGAAATAACCTACCGTGAGGTTATCTCTTTCCCTGAGTCCAGAATTACCAGCCTCTCAGGCATAAACTGGCCTCTGACTTTCTTAGCTTTCCAGGGCTAACTTTACTGTTTACAAAGCACTGTGGATTCAGCATTTTTGCAGCTTTTTTTCTGCAAAATTGATATACTTACTTATTAATTCCAGGCATTCTTGTTTGATTTTGATGCTATTCTTTTAGAACATCTAGAATTTATGCATAAACAAGCATGTCATCTACATATACAGGCAGTTTGCTTTCTTCACAACTTGAGTACATTTTAATGTATTGTATGTTACTGAACCAGGTGGGATTTCTGCCATCATGCTGAATAGAGGTCATCAGGTGGGACTATTACCTTGTTTCCTATATTAAAAGGGAAGTCACTTACTTTTCATCATAAACTATGCCATCATCTGTAGATGTTTTACATACATAAATTGGTGCTGGTTGAGGAAATTGTCAAGCAGTTCTAGTTTTCTCAGAGTTGTTGTCATGATTGGATGTCCATTTTATCAAATGCTTTCCCTGCAATTAAGTACATGATTATGTAAGATTTCTTCTTTAGCTGGTTGATGCCCTTTGTTACATTGGTTAATACATAAATGCTGAATCAAGACAAAATTCCAGTTGTCCTGATATGTGGCTCATGTTAAACATTGTTGGGTTGAATTCGCTAATATTCTGCAGCGTAACTTTGTATCTGACTCAGAAGGAAGCCGCATAATGGCTATCACAAGATTCAAAATGTTTTCACAGTGAAAAGGTGACAAATCTTTGAGAAAATAGATATGTCCAATTTATTTTGAACATTATGCAATGTGTACACGTAACAACATATTACGAGGGCACCTCATTAATGTCTATAATTTTTAAGGTTTTATGTATTACTAAAGAAGTGTAGATGTATAGCTATATTGGTGTTATTGGTTTTTAATGTGAGTGTAATTTGACAACATTTCTGTGTGTTTTCTATTCTTTCCATTTCTGTTGTGTAGTTTTGCAGTTCCAAGTGTGGTCTACCTTGGTGACGGTGCAAGTGTAAACAAGGAATGTTTTCTGCCATTGTTGGATGGAGGTGTCTATAAATATGATTATGCTGGAGTCTTCTCAGGGAGATTGTAAGGTGGGCAGTTATTGGGGCAGGAGGTTGCTCTATACTCCTATGATTATTATCAGTTGTAGTTATCCTGGGTCACAGACCTGTGCCCTTCACAAATGTTTCTCGATTAGTTTAGCACTGTTCTCAGTACAGGTAATTGCACTTTTTGCACTAAGCTACATTGCAGCCACACCCTTTTTAAATTTCAATCCAGGGGCTTGCTAAGTTGTACAGGCTGAGGTCAAACTTGCAATTCTCATGCCTTAGCCTCCCATGCTGTAGTTTTTTAAACAAATTGTTCAACTTTTAAAATTTTTAGTGTTTTGATCGACATGTACTTTCCTACTTGTACATCACATTTATGAGTTACAATATGATGTTTTGATTCATGTATATACTAGTAGTGATAAACCTGGCATAGTGTATCTATCACTTGAAAGCTTTAAAATTTCCTCATATTGAGTATATTAAAGCTCCTCTCTTCTGACTGTTCTGAGGCACAGATTGTGCGATTGCTCATCACTTTCACCCCACTGTGCTGGAGCACCCAAAGCTGAATCTCCCTATCAAACCAAGGCGCTGAGCCCCTCAGGTGGCTTCTCGTCCACCTTCCCTCACCCTGTGCTTCCTGTCTCTTTTAAACACTCTTCTACTCTCGACGTCTGTGAGGTCAGTGGTTTTAGATCCCCTTACTAGTGGAGTCATGCTTTTCTCCCCTGCTGGCTTCCTTTCCTTTCCCTGACGGAAGTGTTTCTAATCTATTTGCTGGAACCCTTGACTACTGATATTGTCTTTCTGTCACTTAAAAAATGTAGGACAGATTCAGGAAGCTGGTGTGGAACAAATGCCCCCACGTAGTTGAATTATAACTTGCAAATTCTAGTCCTCTGGAGAGTAGTAAAACCCCGGTTTGTTGCCCTAAACTTCCATAAATCACTGGGTAAAGCAGCTGCCCTGGAGGCCACTGAGAGCTTCCCACAGAGTGGAGAGGGGCTTTCTACCTAGGCTTGGGCCATGGTGCAGCCCTGGTGCCAGGAGGGCTCTGGTGCCGGGCAGACTCTCAGGCTCTGCCCTGCGGGTATGATGTCGGTGCTACTTAGCACAAATAGATTCGCTCTCTAAGCTTTTCATTCGTTCAGGTCAAACATTCTGAGTGACTTAGTTCCCTGAGTTCACAAGCTTCGATTTAACGGATCTGTGAAGAAGACCAAAACCAGCTCTGCAGCTTCCTAGTAAGAGCTGGGGTAGCTGAGGTTGAACATAATTTAAATTAACAACAAATCTTACATTCAGTGTTTTTCCTAGCTTCCTGAGGGTGGTGGTGTTTGAACTTTCCTCAGGTATTTCACTCTGGTTAGAGGGGCTTTGGGTTACCCACAGGGAAGAATCTGCTTCTTGGAGCCCAAATTGAAAAGATATATTTATTTTTCCCACATGGCAGAAACAAGAATCTTTTCTGGGCATAGTTCAAATCTCTCAAGTATGGCTCACTAACCATCTTGTGCCTAATGATGAAGATGATAATCAATTGATTAAAAATATATTGCACTTAATAAAAGTTATTGGCTCTTTGCATATGTCCCATTGCATGAGACAAAGAGGCAAGAGCAGGGCAGTGACAAGCTTTAACGTAGGTGGCAGCTTGACATCACATACAGGGCTGTCTCACCCGGAAACAATCAGTATTAATGGTCAAACTGTTATCATCACGTGGGCCTGGGATGGCAGAATACTTGAATAACTCGAAGTCAAACTCAGTCAGTCGTGAGAAGTGTAATTTGAGGAACTATAGTGGAGATACAGGAGTGCTCAAAATACACAGTGAATGTTTAAATTTAAAAATGTATTACACTAAACAGTACATTACTACTACAAGATGTGATGAATAAAAGTGAGGTAAATGCTGCAGCCCAGTGCCATCCTATGAGAAGGCAGGCTCATGAGGACATTACAGTGTGCCTTCATTCCCCAGATCCAACGCCATGCAACCCCTGGCTGACCCCCCAAGTCAGAATGACATGAAAGGTAAAGGTTTTGAATGAATTCAGGACATCAGAGCAGCTGTGAAAGCACAATTAAAGACACTCACGAAAGGATTTCCAGAACTGCTTCAGAAAATAGCAAAAGCAATGAAGAAATAGTGGTCAAAGAGAGGAGGGACATTTTGACAGGGACTAAGGGCAGTGTGTCTTTCACTGTAACAATCTGTGTAAACATCCATCCTAGTTTTGTTTTTTTAGTTGCCTAATTTTATTTTATTTTATTTTTATTTTAAAGAGAAGAAAAATAAACCTAAAAACAATGGCATAAAATCTCAAAACAAGACTGTAGGAGAGTAACAACGTTCAGCACATTGTGCCTCCTCCTCAAAGTAGTTGCTCAGAATACAAGATATACAAGGCGTGAAAAACCGATCCGTCCTGTTTTTCAATCACACCTCATAGGTTTAAAAAATGATGCTGGTGGTGATGTCTGTGTGTGTTCGTCATAACTGACCTAAGTAGATCTGTCACGCATACCTGGATCTTTTCAGTAAGTGTGTAACTCGTAGTTAGATATTGGTAAGGTCTGCAGGTCTTCTACACTACCTTGATGCTGCATAAGAAAGCAGTTCATACGCTGAGCAGTGGCACGGAGCTGCATCTATTGTGTGAGGGTTTAATCTAGTAACCAGGTAAGGTAGTCGTGCATACTGTTCTTAAACTCAGTATTCTCCAGTTCGTGGTTCTTTTAGGTGCTCCTCTGTAATTTGTGGGCAAACTTCTCTTGCAAGCAGGCAAGTCTTTATTCTCGTGACCAGTCCAGTTATGCAGAAGTCACTATCAAGCTGCAAGCATCTTCTAAGTCTGTGGGTAAAAACAGGATGTTTTTGGAATTAGGCTCTTGGCAACTTTCCTAGAGTGTAGGGTGAAGTATCTACCAGACAGTTATACCTTGAAAGACCTGGTAAAAACAAGAACTGCATGTCTAGAATATGAGACAATCCTCATTTCTGAAACACTGCTAAATCCATTCCAATCTTTTAACATGAATTAGCAAAGTGCATCTGGTATTGATGGAAAATAAATCAAGGTGAGGTGATTTCGTTGTTAGCTCTGGAGCTCAGTCTGTGATCAGATATTCATTACATGAATTATACACTCACGGAGACAGGAACTGACCAGAACTTAAAGTGAAAAACAACTAATGGGCTCATTCTCCTTTTAAAAATATATTTTAAGTTTATTAACTCAGTGTTTACAATAGTATAAATGAAAAATTTTAAATATTCTACTATAGACACTGAGTCCAGAGTCTGAAGAAGCTGTATTTATTCCTTTAATCTTACTTCCACATAAGATTAATAGTCATATGCATAGTTTATACATTTTCAAGTTATTGGCCACATACAGCTGGTGATTCTGATTTTTCTAGATACTCTTTCTGTTCCAATTACTCATGCATCCTCCTTCCCTATGTTTGATATCTCTTGTTCCCAGTGTGTTTCCTCTAAGTCCTATTTGTGGGTAAAGTTAGTTGTCTATGAAAACTTCCTAAGTCCTTCATCCCAGGCATACACAGACACGCAACTTTATATGTGTGGTCAAGGGGATTAAGTGTCGTTTTCTGTAACTGCATCATTTAGGGTTTCTGTGTGCTGGTTACATGGACAAAGAATGACAACACTGTATGTTCTGTCATGTAAAAGAATCATAGAAGGAAAAGCCCTGCATTGCTTTGCCATCTTTTGTGTCACTGGGGAGTCAGTCTCTTCCCCTCTTTCTGCTTTAACGTTAAACTCCAGCATGCTGAGCTCCACAATGACAGTCGGAGCATTTGCCTTCTCCTTTGTGCTCCAAGCAAAGAAGAAGGGAGGAAATAAAAAATGAAGTAGATTTATGGTCCCTTTTTAGCACCCCCTCAGCTGTCATCAGAATAAATCACTGACTAGAAATTAATCTCTTTTAGTTTGCTTTCATGATTGCCTTTAACAAACTTGGAGCCTTATTTCTATGGAAGAAGTACAGAAAGATCCGGAGAGGTGTCATAGTTACCTTTCTCCTTGCTGGGACAAAGTACTCAATATCCATAAGTTAAAGGAAGAAAAGTTTATTTTAGATCACAGTTTGTAGAGGCTGCAATCCATAACCAGCTGTTTCCAAGGCAGGGTGGTGTGGCCGAGCAGCCTGGCAGAGAAGAAACAGTCCACAGCAGGGCAGGCAGGAAGCAACAGGTAGCCTTCTCTATTACCTTATGATTCCATCTGAGATACAAGCCTATTTACACACCCAGGTTGAGGTTTGCATTATCCACAGCCAGAACTATGCTAAACCAATTTAGCTATGGCACCCCTTTAATCCCAATATTACACACCCTAGATCCAACCACCTCTGAAAAAGACCACCTATGAGCATATGCAGCTTTTGGGGACATCTGGATACAAACCACAGCAAGACATAACTGGTTGCTCCTATAGTGGTCTCAAGTCCACTGAGGATGGGGTTGACCTTGTCTCTAGGTATTTGGCCAACCCTGAATTAACCTTTGGTCTTAGAATGGTCATGGACATCCTTCTGTCTGTCTTTTGACATCCTACTTTATTTAGTCTACAAATAGTAAATTTAGAACTGCCTAGCTCTTGCTGTCCATCCCAGGAATTCTCAGCGCTTACATTGAGAGTTTCACTCCCAGATATACCTGAGCTCAGGTACAATCATCCTGAGTAGTGGGTCAGATAAATCAACCAGTGTTGGATGAATGCCTCTTACTCTGTAAGGTAAAACAAAATGTAAGGCAAGTGTGCTGACTGTAAGGATAGTTGGATTCTATTGGAGCAGTTGGGCCAGAGAAAGGCAGACAAGACTTTCAGAAAACCGCCTGTCAAGCTGTGATAGTAGCAAGTGGCTGGCGTTTGCAGGCTGAGAAATAGTAATGACTCTGAGACTTGCCTTTGGAGGGGAAACAAATAGTTCCGGACCCTGCAGAGGACAGGCGGGCAGAGGAGCCTGTGAGTGAAAAGGTGTGGGAGGCTGCAATTTCCTTTAGAGATTTCTGCCCCAGCAGATGTTGGAAGAGCTGAAAAGCGGTCAGATTGTCTGAGAATCTCTGGTTGATATTAATGGATGAAAATGTTAGGACTATGTCTTTTCCTGTAATACTTAATGTTTGCATTCATGTTTATTTGCAGCAGAAATCTGAACATCTCTAGTAGAGAAACCAAAACATTAGAAACAGTGCCATTTTAACCACTTCCAGGAAAAAAAAATAACTTAAGTAAAATTTCTATGGAAATTAACCAAAATCCAAGGGAAAATGGGGAAAATGTTAGCACTTTTTGGCATCCTGAAATTACTCAGAGATCTTCAGGTATCACACATTTAAATGATTTGAAAATTAATCTAAAATCTTTGTTTTTATTTTAGCAGATGAAGTAAAAGTCAGCGTATTACTGCCGAGCAGTCGTAGTACAAACCCTGTTTTCACATTTTGGATGAACATGCTAGAACTGATCCCATGTCTTCCCCTTCCAGACTGTGCAGAAATGGCAAAGGTGGGCTAAAGGCTTTTACAATGGCACAGTGCCTTAGTTCACAAGTTTAATTCTTCCTACAATTCTTGTCCCAAAAGAATTAGACGAGAACCAAACCAAATTTCCCCATGAACTCAACCTTGAACTTAACCAATTAATTTGATTCTGTTCTCGTCCAATTCAGTTTGTGACCAGAGTCATGAAAAGAATTAAGTTCATGAACTGTGGCACCACTCTATGGGTAGGTATTCATACGACATGTTGTACTGCAGTATCTTCTTCTGAAGGCCTCTTGTGGCTAAGCAGGACACCACATGCATGGAACATGCAGGATATGCCTTTTATGTCTTGTCAGGCCCCAGGTCTCAGTGTCAATGTGTCATATGCACACTGAACTATCCTTCACCATAGCCCCGCTACCGACAGAGAGGACACCTGACTGCATTTCCTCCAGGGCACAGTCAGTGGAAGCTCACTGGCTCTAACAGCTGAAGTGTGGGCTGTCTATTCTGTAAAAGTTACATTCCAAGGAGGCAGTACAGTTTTCCAGGGCTACTGCTCTTAGAGAGGAGGCTCTTCCCTTGTTCTAAGGTCTTCCCTGTGCAGCTTCAGTTCCCTGGGACTGAAGGCTTTCCATAAAGATCTTGATGAATAACTCATGTTAGTGGACTAAGGCACCTACATTGCCAATGGGAGGCTTGCCGGAGCAGAGCTCTGTCTCTATGACCTACCTGTTTAGTGACTTGCCGCGGCTAGGAAAAGCAGAACGTAATATCTATCCTCCACAGCCCACTTTCCATAGGCAGTTTACTGATAAATACAAAAGGGACTTTATTTGTATATATTTTTACCAAGAGAAGTAATCATGTGTTCCGTGACAACCTCCTCCTTCCACGGTACTCATGCTTCCAAACTGTCTTCCCTAATCAGAACTGTATTGATCTTAGATGAGGGAGCCATGGTGTGTAAAGCCTGGTGGCCATTTTCCAGTAAGGAAGTCAGTGACCCAGGCATCCTCCACTGCCTGATCTCCATCTGGGTCTCATTAGTGACCTGACAAATGGGAGCATGCAAATAAATGAATGTCAAAGCCTGTGATGCACCACACATAAAATGGTGGCAAGTCCCAAGGGAGAAATGAGGGAGACTCCGGAGGGAGAGCTAGGGAAGACAAGGCCACCTGTGGAGTGGGCATTTCCAGGCCAGGCCCATGGCAGGTATCCAGGGGAGTGAGTTCCGGGAGAACAGTCGAGGAGAAAGTGACCCAGACCAGACAGGGACTCAGAGACCACCCTCAGGACTTCCTCCTTTTCTTGCCTGAGATGAGACCGGTGAAAAGAACTGATCTGAAAAGAGCATTTTCTTAAATTTAACAGATTTCTGATTTTGTTGGACACAGACTTGAAGAAGGCAGAGCTAAACTGAAGATGCTAAAGAACCCCAACACCTCCTGTAATATTCCAGGTGAGAGGAGCTGGGAGCTTGGGCCAGAGTGTTTACAAGGAAGACGATGAGAAGCTACGAGGTTCTGGCTGCCTTTGGAAGGTAGTGAGGACGAGGTTGGACAACAGATTGAGTACTGGCTCTAAGGAAAAAAGAGCGAGGTTTCTGATGTACATACCTCAACTTCAGAGCTGTCACTTTTCCAAGAGACGCATGCAGGGATCTAGCTGAAGGATCCAGAAGAGCTGAAGATTTTCAAAATACTGCTTTTCAATATTCTCTGAAGTTTAGGCTAATGAGAGAGTCACATGTAGGGCAGGCTGTGCAGCCTCTGCTCCGGAAGCTGCACTAGGATCAGCCCAGAAGTAAATGTGGTATGATAGGGAGTTGGATTAATTGGCCTCAGCATGAAGTCTATATTACATCTAAATGAATTAATTTGTTTATGCCTCACAGAGCAGCTCCTTGGCCTTGTCTGACTGGCTGCAAGTCCCAGACCCTGTAGGGCAGATGTCAGGGTTCAGAAAGGGGAACTTCCCTCCCAGCAGCCAAAGACCTGGCCCAGCCTCATGTCCCAGCCTCGCACCTGCCAAAGGAGCTCCTTCCAGCCAGCGCGGGGAGCTGACCATGGTACCTCAGGGACGTGCTCATTGAGGTTCAGGCAGGTGTCCTTTGCAGAGATGTCCTGCGTAAATCAATCACAGTAAGAGAATCAGATACATTTTAAAATCTTAACAATCTTATTTATTAGTAGGAAGTCTTCAGAAAAACAGACATGTTCTAGAAATATTAATAGGAAAGGAAATCATAATTCATTCATATAAGCCTACTTCCAGGGTGATAGGGATGGAAACAGGTTTCTTTGTCGCAGGTACACTCTTGGGAAATCAAGCTGTGTCTGCGCATCATTCTGCTCTCAATATAGTTCTTGTCAGTTATGAATTTACAAATCCCTGCTGCAGTTTAGCAGCATAGAAGGAGAAGAAAGGGAAGACTCTATAAAGAAAGCTGCCCAGCCCTGAAAACATGAAAAATGAAACTGCAGAACACAAACGTTGAATGCTAAGTTCTCTAAGGAGCTGATTGTAACTTCTGGATCCCTACAATATCCCCACAACTCTCCTTGGACCTACTTAGGGAGGTTTCCCAATAGGATTTGCATGTTGACTGACACTCTTAGATAGTGTTAGCTGTTGTAACAGATGAACCCCAAACTCCATTGGTTTAATGTAATAAAAGTATACATTTTAATTCCATAACGATCCTGGGCAGACCTTCATGAGTGTTGATGGAACAGAGTTGATGGACACATCTTCATTACATGTCTCCTACTGTTTCCCCTGGCCATTCCACCAGACCAGAGTCAAGGAGAACAGAACATAAAGAAGTAGGCATGTTTTTAACCATCTCAGTCTAAGAGAGACACAGCCCACCAGTGAAAGGCATTACATAATTCTTGCTAGGGAGTAGGGGCAGCTACAAATGGAAGAGCGAAAGTGTGGGAGGACAGGGATAAAAGTGATCAAGACTCTCCCTATATCATTGAGATAATCCTAACGGGTAGAAGGACCATCTGGTTACAGTTTCTCTAGCCCAGGTATTTATGCCCATTTCCTTTGCTAGTAATAAATGCTCATTTATAACTTCATTCAGGATATATTCACAGATGAGTAGATTGTTTTACCTGTACTTTAGGGTCAGGCAGAATAAAATTCTAAACATAATGTCATACTGGGCCTCAGATCTTAGGATAGATGAAAGATAGGGAGCCTGGTTTGGTTTTCATCAGAATTGTTGAATTCATTGAATTCATCAGAATTGAACTCATTGAATTTTGTCAGAATTGTTGATTACAAAAGTCCACCTAGAAAAACTTAACATTAAATTGTGAATAAATTCTAAAGTCTGTCTGCATAAATTCATAATTACTCCTTTGACAGACTTGACATTGGGTAAGTGTAGGGAAGGAAGGAAGTGAAGAGAAGACATAAAGCATATCCTGAAAGTACATTTGTCTTAGTCACCTCCCTGCTGCTGAGACACAGTCGCCAACACTCAGCTCAGCAGAGAGGAGGGCTTTTGACGCACAGCTTCAGAAGTCTCAGTCTGTGGGGGGCAGGTCCGAGCGAAGAAATGGCCTGGTAGAAGGGCCTGCCAAGGAGAAAGGCTGCTCATATCATGGTTCTCAGGAAGCAAAGAGGAAAAAGGAAGCTGCGGAGGGATATGCACCCTTCCAGATCATGCCCACAGCGTCTGGCTCTGACCAGGCCCCGCCTCCCAACAGCACACTTGGCTGTAGAACCCACAGGTGCATGAATCCATGGATGAACACGGTGCCACCATGATCCAAGCACCTCCCAACGTCCCACCCCTGAGCGATGGAGAATACTGACATCAGAAAGAAGTTGTAAAATGACCAACTCACTGGTGAACTTGAAAGGAACCATGGTAGGTAAAGCAGCTCCGGGGACTTCTATGTTCTTTTTCATCTGGTGAAACGATTCCTCTTTCTTTAGGTCTCCTAGTGCAGCTACATCTCTGGTAACACTACAGACACACAATTAACATTGCTGTATTTACAGATACATAAAATTATCTTTATGTATTCTTCACAGCTTTTCTGTCCTTTGTCTTTGTAACACTTAATGCACAACCACAAGCTGATCCATCATGAATGATCTGAAAATACCCTCTGTTCATCTGCCCAGCAGTAGAGTAAGACCTAACTGCAAGGTGAATGTAAGGGTTGGGGTTGTTCATGGAAAGTATAGGACAGATAATAAAGCAACAAAGATATCCACAGGCCTCCATATGATGTGCTGATGCCCATACATCTTATTCCATCTCATGTTCCCATTCTAGAGCTGGTACAGTGCGTTACTAGGATGTAATATCAAACTTTATGAGATTATTCACATCAGTGTCTTCATTTCTAGTTGAAAATTTAGGTAGAGAAAGACAAAAAAGAATATCCAAAAGGTATAGAGTTATCTTCCTATATATCTGTGAAAGAGAACTTAAAAATGTGATGAAAAATCTGAAACAAAAGTGAGGATAAATAAAACTTTGATTTTATTTGTGGAGAATTCATTATCTTTCTATCCCATAGATGCTGGTTGAAATGCTGATTTAACTTAAATTTACACCTCCATTTTTCAACCTGTGATGTGAATTAATACCATTCCAAATTTATTGTAAATTTCATTCTTTAAAAAGTAGTTTCTACAGAACATATTTCTAGGTTACTACTGTGGCCTTTCATGCACAAAACCCTCAAGTCTTATGCTAATGCACGCTTTGCCTCTGTATCAACTAATCCACAACATTATGCCTTTTGAAGTCTTGCCTTTTCTTTTTTTAATGGTTTGAGTCTTGGCCATTACCTCTGAGAGCTCAAATTCCACATATGTCCTGTAACATCCCTCCCTTAGCTCTGTTTACTCCTTCCAGCCAATATAACATTGCAAATCACTGAATCTGGGACATTGGAAGTGAATGGGAGTAAAGCTTAAAATTCATGAACGAGCTTTAAAGCAGACTGCCCATGACTTCTGATTGCCAGTTTAAAAGCTTCTGTGTGTTCCAGATAGATAACATTTTAAGCATATATCCACAAATGCCTTATACAGCCAGCTAAGGGAAAAGCTGCCTATATAGCTATCATTTGCCAATTACAAGAAGCCATTTGAAAATACAGGCTAGCCTTAGTTTCAAAATTTCATTTTGAAAGAAATAATACTTAGCAGAAAATAACTACCTAGTAGGGTTAGTGTAAGAGTAAGTGAGATAACAGATGTTCATCAGTTCCTTCTTATGTGCCATTATACTTCTTTTGACTGCTTATGTTTGGGGTCTTTGGCCACTCATCCCCTCCTTTACTGCTGCAGGGACCTGCCCTACATGAATTTCTCTGCCTGAGTGGGATCACAGCTGGCTGCACTGCTCATCCTGCTCCTTTTGTGGGCCTCCTACTCCTGATCTAGGGGATTTTCCATGATGATGAGGTGGGAAGGACTGCTGGACAGACAACGTATGGAGCCCACCAGAATCCTCTATTGTCTTCTTAAAATGGTAATGATATAAAAGCCATAACACTTGAGAATAACTAGAATGAGTTTGAGGAATTAAGCAACTAACATCACTGAAAATGAATGACCACTTCATGCATTAAAGATTGAGAATTCTCTGAATTTAATTATGTTAAACAGAACTAACAACTTCAATAATTTGAGCATGCATTCTATGTACCATCTTTTAACATTTTTTCTTTTTTCATTTTTTCTTTTCTTTTCTTTTTTTTCTGGAAAGCAAGGCTGAGAACAGCACTCTGTGTTGTATAGCAAAATTGACTGTTTATAAAACACAGTAATAATGCCCATGGGTGGGTCTGCTATGGCAGAGGCACAAGATCCCATCTAAAAAGAAAAAAAATTAAATAGAATTTCAAAACAAGATAATAGGAGAGTGAAAATAATTAATACATTGCATATTGTTATCTTCAGAGTAGTTACTCAGAGTACAAGATAAAAGCATGAGACACTGTACAACAATATTAGCACAAACCTTTCTTTTCAAAGAACTAAGAGAAACCAGCAGCATAACTATCTTAACTGCCTCATTTTTATACATATATTCCCCTTTCCTTTCTTTCCTTTCCTCTTTGCCCCATCCTAGTTTCTCTTTCCTTTTGAATAGTCTCTTCTCAGTTCACAACATCTATAGTACATTTTGGGTTTTACATATTCGTTCAGCTTCTCACATTAGTGAAACCATATGATGTTTACATATGCAGGTCTGATTTTTTTCACTTATGAATATTGTCTTGAGTTGCATCCATTTATCTATAAAAGTCTCAAATGTATACTTCTTTATGCCTGAGTAGTACTCCATTATATTAAAAAATCACACCTTTTTTATCCATTGCACAGTTTATGGGTATTTGGGTTGTTTCCAAGATTTAACTATTATAAATTACGCTGCTATAACCATGGGTGCACATGTGTTGCTGTGATATATTTTTAACTGTTCTGGGCAGATACCCAGAAGGAGAGTAGCCAGGTGGAATAGGACCTCTAATCCTAGTTTATTGATGAGTTGCCACACTGATTTCCATGGTGGCTGCACCAGTCTACACTCCCACCAGCAGTGGAGAAGGGTTCCTTTTTCCCTACAGCCCCTCCAGCATGTATTATTGGTTAAATTCTTGATGACAGCCATTCTTTCTGGGGTGAGGTGGAATCTCAGTGTTGTTTTAATTTGCATATCTTGGATGACCAATGATGTTGAAATCTTGAAGACTTAGACGTAGGCAGAGACTTCATGAACAAAACCCAGACTACAAGGGAAATATTACAAAGAATCAACAAATGGTATCTCACTTTATTAAAAGCACTTTGTACAACAAAAGAAATCACCAACAGAGCAAAAGGGCAACCCACAGAGTGGGAAAAAAAATTAGCCAATCATACCTCAGATGAAGGATTCACATCTTCAACATGTAAAGAATTGAAAAGAATCAGTCCCCCCAAATGCAAAGACCTAATCCAAAAATGGGCATCTGAGATGAATACACACTCTCAGATGAAAAAATACAAATGGCAAATACATACATAAATATTTTTTTTCTCATTCCTCACAATGGTCCTGTGAGGTAACAGTCACTTTTGTCTTGTTGGTGAGGAAATGGAGAGTTGGCAACATGAGAAACTTGCCAAGGTGTATACTGCAAACACACAATGAGCATAAAGTTTCAGTCATGCTAGACACCTGATACACAGTGCTGGGTTGAGAGTAATCAGCTGTGTGCTATAATAGAAAAGTCTATTAATAGGCTTGATCCCGTATTATATGTGCTTTTCCACCTTGGGAAAAGAAAAGAAAAGAAAAGACAAAAAAGAAAAGAGAAGAAGGAAGGGGGAGAGGGAGAAGCAGGAGGAGGAGACAGAGGAGGTGAGAAAGAAAGAAAGAAAGAAAGAAAGAAAGAAAGAAAGAAAGAAATAAAGAAAGAAAGAAAGAAAGAAAGAAAGAAAGAAAAAAGAAAGAAAGAAAAAAGAAAAGAAAAGAAAATAAAAGAACATCAAAGCAAACCAAAGCAAAACAGAAAAAAGAATTAGGTGGACCTTGCTCCAAAGCTCACACTCTCAAGGCTGTGGTAATTTATTGACTACTGGATAGCTGAGCAATTTTGCAACAAGATGAAGAGCAATTGTGTATACATTTTAGGTTGTTCTTTAATCTAAGCATATAACAGCACATTACATATACAACTGAAATCCACAGCCCTAAGGTATTTGCATTAGAAAAATGCTACTGAAGTTTCTAACAAAATTCTTACAGATTAGGTTTAAGGAGACAAATTAAACACTGATGCAAATTAGAAATCTGGCTTTATGCGGGGAAATTCCTGTAACACTTCTTCACTGAGAAACATTCATTTCAGAGAATCTGATCTGTTTTGTGAGTATGGAAAGTTCCAGATGTGTTTAGGAATTCTTGAGATTTTCTAAGTTCCTAAGGCTCTGACAGAAACCAGGATCTACAGCTACTTCTTTAGGAAGGACATAACCACGGAGACCAAGTGGTCAGACCTATGGGAAGTATTTCTGCTCTCTCTCACAGCGCTGGCCTGGGTCACAGTTTTTGTCATTTTTTTAAGTTAATGGAGTTCACAGAAAAGCTTACTGCAAATTATCTGTTTAGAAATGAAGAAGTCAATCCCGGCTACAAATTAAGAAGTCAAATACAAAAAGTCCTAGGGATTAATTTGGACAAAGGGATGAAAGATTTTGTCTCAATTACTTTTCTCTCAGTGCTGGGATGAAATACATGATGCCCCAAATTAAGGAAGGAAAGGTTCATTTAGCTCACGGTTTGTGGAGATTTCAGTC